>NW_008594136.1:0-17208 GCF_000691845.1 Merops nubicus | reverse complement strand
TCCTGCTGAGCACCAGAGCAGGTAAGTAAAGAAAGGAAAGCCAAAGAACCCATCTTGCTTCTGCAAGTTCTTCTTGTGCTCTGTCTGTCAAGATTTCAGGGAGTTCTGAATCCTGTAGAGCCTCTTCATGTGGGGGATTTTTGAGGGAGACAAGACACATAGTGAACTTGGGTCTTTCAGCTAGGACATCTGGTTTCTGTGCTTTCAGCAGCTGATGCCAAGATACTTCTCTTATTGCAGCCATTTGAGTTGCTTTTTTTGTTCCCAGTCCCGTAACGCCTGTTTCTGTGCCAGGTTGAGCTTAGGAAATCTCACTAGCATCTTCTGCAAGCACCAGACTTTAGGCAGGAATGGACTTCCTTTAAGTATGCTGGTGCAGTTGCTTCTCAGCTTCAGTTAGCTGAACATGGATGTGGTCTCTAGCTGGCAGACAGACTCAAACGAGAGCCTTTTACTGTCCTGAGGCTGCAAAGAACACCATAGGACTGCCATCTGTGCTTCTTCCCCTCCTAGCTCCTCAGACAGATCTGTGTCTTCTACACAGTTTCAAACCTCCCTGTCTCTCTAGTCAAGCAAGCACAGAGGCAAACTTGTCTCCAGAGGAGGGGGATCCAAACTGCTTTATCTCAAGCATCAGACTTGAACTAAGTTTTCCTTTGGCCTTCTGGTCAGACTTTCCTGAATGAGCCTGGCTCCAATGATGCTGAGGCATGTAAGAGAGACTGAAGAGAAGCTCCTAGTGCTAGGTGGTAGGAATAAGTGTGTCTCTCCCCACAGCACCTGAACTCTCCCTGCCTGTGTCAGCCAGACTTAAGAGTTGTTTTCACTGCACATTGCTATGTCTGGCCAAAGCATCTTGCATTCAGCTGGGAATGGGTGTGCTAACAGGTTTTCCATCAGTGTTATGGACAGAGATTTTGAGGTGCATGACTGTTTGCACTTGCAGGGATATTCTGATGACTGTGAAGAGGTGTTTGGCAGGAGCTGGAAGAAATGTAAGGCTCCCCCTTCTTCAACTACAGTATGTAGTCACAATAGTAGGAATTAAAAGATACATAATTAACTTTTTTTCTTTATTTTTCATTCCAAGAGAGCCCATACTCTAACCTAAAAAAAATTAGGTCATATAAATTCCTAAGCTGTGGTTATTGTATAGTTTGGCCTGGTGTTTTCCACTGTTTCAGCAGAAGTGTATTTGTGTCACTTCTGTGCTGCAGCAAAGTCATGACTTGGGCAGTGCCCTGTAGCCTCAGTGAACTCAGTCCTTGCTGGGTTAATCTGCCTACCACCAAAAGAATATGTCTGTGTTCATCAGTCTTGATAGCCAGCTCCTTTGCATTGATTCACTTGCACCCTACCTTTTTTTGACTACATTGCACAGGACAGCTTGGGTTTGGGCTGTTGCAGAAAGCTGGAAATGGTAGACTTGCCCATCTTTTTAGGTCCTTATGAGACTTAGGCTTGGGGTTGAGAGATGGATTGAATTGGACACAGTTGATCAGATCCTTGACAGAACCTCACAGAGCATAAATTCTCCAGCTTCTCCTTTTTTCTTGCTGGCGACATATTTTGTGACCTCCTTCTTTGTTTGTAGGTGGAGTTGGGATGAACCTGACAGCAGCAGATACAGTTATTTTTACTGACAGTGACTTTAACCCACAGAATGACTTGCAAGCCATAGCACGAGCTCACCGGATCGGGCAGCACAGGTGAGACACCTTGTTACTTCTGGTTTGGTTGCTGACTCTTAGTCTCTCGGTATTGCTTTGCCTATGCAGAGACAATGGATTAAAGGACAAGAGATTGAAGATCAAAGGAGGAGAACGGAGCATTTTATGTCTTCATTTTTTCTGTTGCAACCTCATGCAGTCTTGTCACGTGTCCAGATTGGCAGCTTTGTAGATCTGGATGAGGAGAGGGAGTCTGGAGGTCTGCTTGCACTTCTGCAGTGAAAATTTCTCCTGTGTCAAGAAGCAATTGTATCAGCTTTACCTTTCTTCTCATTATTTTTGTTGATTTTGTTCTTGCGTTTTTTTCCCTACCAAAGGAGCGGGTGAGGGGATAGTGCTCTGTGTAAAGAAACTTCTTTAGTGCACCTTGAAAGAGGAAAATAATAATTTTCTTAAACTTTTCAAGGCCTGTAAAAATCATCCGGCTGATTGGGCGAGATACAGTTGAAGAAATAATCCACCGGCGAGCTGCTTCTAAGCTGCGGCTGACCAGTGCCGTTGTAGAAGGGGGTCACTTTGCTCTGGGAGCACCCAAGCCTCAGGGAGCAGCAGAGCTACAGGTGAGGTGGACTTATATCCTCTGTTTGACTCCAGTAATGTCTTTAGAAATGTCCCAGAGCGTTTCTGTGTTTGTATCTGATACGAACCTAGCCAAGCACTTAGGTTTTGGGGGAGACGTGCATTGACATGTCAGCTTTTGCATGTCTTGGGAATCAAAGTGACATCCCATGCCCAGACAAGATCTGGTGTTTGAAGACAATTTTTGTAGCTTTGTGGTGCATCAGTTGTTGAAAAAGGGTGTGTTTTCTTGGAGAAGAGGGGAAGGCAGAACCTCTCCTTGGTCTGATTGATTTTTTTTTTTTTTAATTATATCAGGGCTGAAGTGGAAGTTGACTCATTTTTTCTAGAATGTAGCTGTCTCTGGTGCTTTTTCTCTCACAAACAGAGCTGATGATAAGTACTTAGTCAGTTTTTGGTTGCTGGTCTGAAACTTGGTCAACCTTCTATTGACTTCTTTTGCAAATACAGTGTCTCAGGAGTCAGGGCATGATCTGTAATTCTGACCTGAAAGCTGAGGTTTGTGTTGAGAAGCTGAGTTGAAAACCTCAAGCAAAGTGATGTTTGGGGGAATATATCCCCTGTGTGCAACTAAACCTGAGAGAGGTTTGGAATTAGTGTACCCTTTCCCCTGCTGCCTCCCTCCCCACCCCATCAGCATGTATCTCAGCACTTCTAGCTTCCATGGGAGAAGTGGAACTGAGCCTATAGGAAATTCCATGCTGATATTTTTCTCCACATGGATTTTTGTGGTATTTAAGCTTTTGTTTTAAAGGAGTTGGGGACAAAACCAAGCCCAGTCTTTCTGACTCTGAAGAAAGCTGCTTGAACACAGTCAGTACAATGCTGTTTAGCCCTGGAGAAAAATGACCCATTCAAGTCTGGATGAGTTATGTTGGAAGGAGATATGTTGTACGGGCCTGTCCCGTCAGGTGTTGGGAGAAGTAAGCATGTTAAAGCATAAGTATTTAACAGGTAACCTTAAGGCTTAGATTTCTGCACTTGTACACTCTCTGCATTTAAGCCTGAGAAGCTCAATACACCAAGATCGGCATGGAATTAGGAACTATTAATACTGAACTTCCTCTTCTCTTTGTTAAAGCTGAGCGAAATCCTCAAATTTGGCTTAGATAAATTGCTCTCCTCTGAGGGGAGTACAATTCAGGATGTGGAGCTAGAAAACATCCTTGGAGAGACAAAAGGAGGGAAGTGGATAATGGATGTTACGCTGCCCCGCGAAGAAGAGGATGAAGAGGAGGATACAGAAAGTAAGTTAAGAATCTAAATACCTGTGAAATGCATGACACTTGGGTGCTGGCAAAGAAGGCTTCCCAGGCAGGGGTGGCATTTTCAAGCAACAAGAAAAACAGTGGACCTGTAATTAATCAAATGACTTGGGTTTTGATTGTGTCCTATCCACAAACTTTATTTCAGAACCTTTATTGGTCTTTTGCTTCTTTTTGTGTCCTTATTTACCTGTTTGTAAGATAACGGTAGCAATACTTGCCCAGTTTTGGTGGCTGGGGGGCTGAATTCCTTCAAGTCCTTCAAATGTTTTGAGACCTCCGATAAAATGAATGAGAAAAGGGGAAATGCAAATTGCAGCTGCTGTTTTTCCCAAAGAGAAACAGACCATCAAGACAGACATATGGTTTTAGTAATATAGCAGTAACTTAAAGAAAGGCTGTATAGCAGGTGTTTTGTGTTTATCTCCAAAAAGATAAAAAAGGCCATGAAAATCACAAGTTGAAATGACCTTAAAAATTTCAGAATGTCAGACAAGAAATGCAGAGTCACAGACTCTAAAAACTAGAGCCAACCTACTCTATCTTCAGTACACTACCTTCCTGTCCAGATGCTGCACAGCTGTGGTTAGTTTTCCATAGCCTCATACTACATGAGGACAGATTCTAAGGATACTTTCCCTTTTCTGGTGTCATGGTGAGAAAGACTAAATTTCTGTTTTGTGTACACAGTAGCACTTAAATATAGATCTGTGACTGAAGCAGAAATAGGGCCCTGCAGATGAGGTGTTGTCTGTCCTGCAGCAGCTGTTGGCAACAAGTAATTATTTGCTGAGACTTAGCAGAGTGGTGTTTTCTGTTGGTCACTTAGAGGACCTGTGGCAGCACACTGTGTAAGAGTTGCTGGGATGAAAGCTCACTTGATGGGCAGTAACTCAGGGCTGCCAGAGTTCTGTGCTTTTATTTTGTTTGGGAGCACAAAAGGTAAGGTTTTCTGTCCATTTAAAGGAGTTGCCTGTAAAAAGATAGCACAGCTAAATGAATTTACTGCTAGCGGAGATGGGATGACCAAAGTGGATGCTGATGGAGCCACAGCTTGAAATACTTAATTGAAATAGGAAAAAAGGTTCTTTGCCAGTATCACAGAATCATAAGGGTTGGAAGTGACCTTGAGAGATTATCTAGTCCAGCCCCCCTGTCAGAGCAGGACCACCTAGAGGAGGTCACACAGGAACACATCCGGGTGGGTTTTAAATGTCTCCAGAGGAGTCTCCACAACCCTTCTGGGCAGCCTCTTCCAGTGCTCTGAAATATAAATGACTTTGAGAGCTTTTGTCTAAGGAAGCAAATCTTGATTCTGTTGTTTCTACATGATGCTGACACTGGTCATACAACAAAAAATTATGAGAGTGAACATCTTTTTCTCCTGAGGGTAGAACAGTGTTACAGATAAGCCAGATTTCTTCTGATATCTCTGTACCCTTTAAGTGTTAGTGGCTTCTGGTTCCTATTTACATATTTTACTTTTTTTTTAAAGATCACATGTATGTATACGAGGGCAAAGATTATTCAAAAGAACCCAGCAGAGAAGACAAAAAAGCATTTGATCAGCTTTTGGATCTTCAGAAAGCCTTGACTGAAGAGACCAGTAAGGAAGGGAGAGCCCTCCGGAACAAAGCAAATGTAAGACCAAAGACATGACAAGACTCTTTCATTTGCTTGTGGGGAAATGAGGCTGACATTTTTCTCTCTTTACCTGTGACTTGCAGAAGGTATGTTAAAAGATGTCCACGTCAGTGTAGTAAAGTTGGCTCTTGAATCTGAAGGCTTGACAACTGAGCAGTTCTGGTAACAGATCAGAGATCTGATGTGCATGGCACTTGTACAAACTTAGGGTATGAACCCATGTATTATGTGACACTGGGGATCTGATGATTAAGACCTGTGGACAAGTAGATAGATGGGAAAGGAGTGTGGGTTAAGGTGGACACCAAACATGGGTTCAAGATGAGCACTTTGTTTCTGTGACACTTCTTTCTTTCTCCAGGCCCTCCTCACAGGCCTCCGGGAACAGCCAACCAGGAAGAAGCACTTGTTGAGCGCAGAGGAGCTGGAGGCTAGAAGGCAGAAGCGCCAAGAAGCAGCAGCAAAGAGAGCAAGGCTCATGGAGGAAAAGAAGGCTGCAAAAGCAGAGGCAGAGCATAAGAAAAAGTATGGTTTGTACTGCATCTGCTACTTGTGAGCTGATGTCTGTTACACTGTACTCTAGAAACGTGTGTTTGACTGACAAAACCAAGTTGTGCTTTGTATCCATTCTGGCAGAGGGGCCTGGGGATGAGGGAAGGAGAAGATGACAAAATGGCTGCAGGGCCACCCTTATGAGAGGGTTAGCTTCAGGCACCACAGTGTTTCTCCATGTGTGCTCAAACTGCGTAGCATAGGGATGCGAAGGTGGAGAGACAGCTTGAGCTCCTAGTAAGGGTTCTTTTCTTCTGAGTATGTTGCCTGACTTAACATCTAATTTAAGAGAGTGGCCTGATTAAGAACCCAATATCTGAATGTGCAGTGAACTTTTGGGAGAAGCTTTCTAAAATGTCACAGTTGGCCCCTATGTATTGGTCTGACATCTGTGACTCTCTGGCATGTGACCTAACTTTCTCCTCCTTGTTTCCTAGATGTTCTTCCTTTTCAACACTCTAAGTAGCTCCTTGTCCTTTGTCATAGGCTTGCTTTTTCCATGCCTGTAATTGGCTTACCGCACTGGCTTGTGGTTCTTAGTATCACAACTATCAACTGTGGTAAACTTGGTTCTGGCCTAAAACGGGGGAGAGAAGCAGAGAGAGAATCCAGGTCTGGGTCTCCTGTGCTTCACTGCAGTGGTCTAAGACAAGGTGTGTGCCCCTTCCCTTTGATTTTCATTGAACATCATCTTCTCTTGTTCTGTTTCAGGATGGCCTGGTGGGAGGCAAATCATTACACATCTACCTGCCTTCCTTCAGAGGAAAGTGACTCTGAGGAAGAGTTTGAGGCGGGTGAGGCTGGGCTGGATGTGGATTTAGATTATGAAGATGCAGACCTGAACTGTATCAAGTACATTATGGGAGATGTCACGTATCCCAAAGCAGAAGAGGAGGATGCCATCATTGTCCACTGCCTAGGTGGGACTCGGGACAAGAGGAATGTTGTTGGGTGAGGTGGTCAAGGGGGCTAAATTGTCCCTACTAGCTCAATAGTTTCTAGTTTCCTTTCAGGCTGAAATAATTTGGATTTGAGTCTGACTTAATCTTGAGTGGGGCAGAGGCAATATAGGCTCTACTCCACTCTCCACTGTGCATAATCCACACAAGTACTAGCAAGGTGAATGTTGGTCTTTTCATGACCTCTCTGGATTTATGGGTGCCTGTATGGCTTGAAATTTTGTCTGTGGCCAAGTGGGGACAGTTTGTTCTGAGAGCAGGGCCTTCTGTTCATCCCAGGGAAGCTGTAGGGATTGAACTGAGACATTGAAAATGGTCTCCTTTTTACAGTCAGCAGAGAGAGACAGGCACTTCCAGAGGCTGAGGTCAGAGTTTCTCCCTCTTGGTGCTCATCTGTCAGTGTTGACTGTACAGAGGTTCTAGGCCAGTCTCCTAATTTAAGGACCTCTGTTAAGACACTGAAGCTGAGGGAGAGTAATTCAGGTTACTGAGTTCCTCCTGAATCAGTGTTGGAGCTGCTCTTACCAAAGCTGTAGCAGAATCGTGTAATCTGCTTTGGCTTATGCTAAACTCAGCACAAAACCTCATGTTTAAAGTGGAAGTGCCAAGTAAAAGTAAAAGCCTGCAAATAACAAGCATCTAGCTGTGGGAAGCCAAACACACCAACCTGGCAGCATGCTCTAGGCACCTATATGCATGTATGTGAGGATGCCAACAGGTTTATATGCTCACTGCCATGATTAGTGCTTGGCTGAGCATCCTTACTGGGTAGTAAGACAGAATTATTCCTGCAGAGATTTTCAGGCAACTGTGACAAGTTTGTTTTTCTCAAGGACTGAGGTTTATCCTCTAGGGTGGTCCCCTGAGTACTGGCTGACTTCAGTTCATGTGTGGTTCTCATATCTCCTTTTCATAATCATTTGTTGGCATTTGTACAGAGCAGGTCCCTTTCCTGCAGGGGTGGTCTTCAACCTCACTTTCTAAAAGGAAGCTAACTTGTTATTTCATTCTAGATGACTCCGGCCGCTGGGGAAGGGGTGGATTATTTACAGCTCTGGAGGCTCGTTCTGATCAACCAAGGAAAATATATGAGATGGCAGGAAAGATGAAAGGTAAGAGATTAAAACATTACCTTAGGCCAAGATACTTGAAAGAGCTTAAATCCCACTGATGTTACAGGAATGAGGTGCCTGGATACCTTGATACTCATTTTTCTTCCTCTTTTCTCTAGATACGTGCATCCCTAGCTCTGAAGGTAGTAATACAGTGGGTGCTTTGACTTGACTTGTTTGGAGTGTGAGAACTCTACACAGGTTGGTCATTCCAACTGTGCTGCAAGTCATTAAAAAAAAAAAAAAGAAATCCCACACTTGCTCATTTTTCATAGGATGTTTTTCATTATATAATACAGAGCACTGCATCTTCTGGCAAAGTGCTTTTAAGAAGGATGAAAGCCACCTCAGGCAGTATTCAGTGGAGGCTTTGGTTCCCTCCAAGCACTGATCTTCTCCTGAGCGTGTATGAGTAGTTTTGAGCTACCTGCAGCTGGTGAGAAATACACATCTTGCTGTCAGGTGGACCTGTTGTTTGTTATAATTTTCTGGGAGATGCTTTATTCTTGTTCCAGTGTCTCTCTTTCTGTTTGTGATCTTTAACTCAGATGTGTGTGTGTCTTGGGTGGGGGGATGGGGACAGGTAAGTCTGTCTTACCTGGGCCAAAGGTCTGACTGCTGAAACCATTATGAGGAGAAAAAAAAAAAACAAGGAGAATAATACAAAAGGTGGCAGTGAAATCACTGCTGTGTTGACTCTTCAGAACTGATTTTTTCTGTTGTTCTATTCTTGTTTTCTGAACAGACCTGGAGTTGGGAAGAACCCTGTTATTCCCCATTGATGATAAAAAGTCCAGGAAAAAAGGGCAAGACTTGGTGAGGGTGAAAAGCTTTTTGTGTTGCTCTGTCCACGTGTTTTTGAACCTGTGTAAAATGAACATTCTTTCGCCAATAATAATGGCACTGAATAATGAACATGGCTAAGTTGTAGTTAAACATTAGAGAAAAGGAGATCTTTTTCTCATTTACTAAAGCTAGTTATTAATAAAGTTATTAGTAATGCAGTTTTCCAGCAGCTATCACTGTGTCTTTTACTGCTGTATATGGACTCCATTTAATTTTTCGTGTGTTTTCTCCTTAGTTGGCCTTGATTGTAGCTCAGCACCGCGATCGATCCAACAACTTGTCTGGCATTAAGCTGTCTGCTTTGGAAAAGGGCCTGAAGAAGATTTATTTAGCAGCCAAGAAAAGGAATGGTAAGTGTCTGTGCAGTAGAACAGTGAATCCTTACACGTGTGATTGCACCTAAAGATGATGACTGATTGCCACCTCTCCTGTACGTTTTTTTCCCCAAAGGGAAGTAAGAGTAAGATCTCCATGGCAGATACGTTGTGTTCCAAAGTATTTCTTCCATTCTTGTTGGGTTAGCCTGAAGTTCTAGTCTGGATTGCTTTTTATGTATGTATCTTGTCCTAATGATTGTGCCCTCTGTTCCCTTCTTCTCAGCATCAGTGCACCTTCCACGTATTGGGTATGCAACAAAAGGTTTCAACTGGTACGGTACCGAGCGGCTCATCCGAAAATATTTGGCAACACGGGGTATCCCCACTCTTATGTATCCTTTTGGAGTATGCCTTATTTTGTTCACAATCTAATATTGAAATGATCCTCTAAATATTTTGGTGGACGCAAAGCAAGGAGGCAAGGCGAGGCACAGATGCCACAGTCCAGCTAAAAACTTGGTTCCTCTGACTTTGCTGTCATCCAGGTACTCGTTCCACAGTGAGGACTTAACCATTTTAGGTGTTAATGACAAGTTAGTGTCAGTATGCCTGTCAGAATTTTTTAGAACTGGTTGCTAGTCTTCACTTGACAGCCATCAACTTACCTGTATATGCCACGTCTGTGGGGGAGACGACTGGAATTTCAGAATAACGGAAGTGACTCAGAAAGGAGCAAAAATGATAACGTGAAAAAACCACTGTAATGTTCCAAGCAAGTGATAACCTGCTTCCTTGGCTCAATGTGGTGGAGTTGATGTGTGTTAGGACAGGCTGTTAAAACAAAACAGCTCATTCCTTTCACCTTCCAGGAGAGGAAATGGAGGCTTACAAGGTAGCTGTGTTTTGTCACTTTCTAGCAAGACATGCATTTGCTATGCTGCTACTGTCAGCAATTCTGTGAAACTGAAAACCTGAAACAAAGACAACAGTATTCAAAGCATTCTGCCTCCTCCTTTGTGAATCTTCTAGTGGACATGTTGTCTGGCATTCCTTGACACTTGACAGTGTTTCCTTGACGCTTCTTACTAGCTACTACTTCCCTAGGAATAAAGGCTCTTCCTCTGCTTCACAACCATATTCATCTTCAGTGACTTCAGTGGTCTCAAAGCCATGAAGATGCAGTAAGTTAATTAAGAAACATGTGCAAAAAGCCAAGGATCTTTTCAGCATCACACAGACAGTCTGTATGCATCCACTTCGGGAAAATGGCTTAGCCATTATTCACCCCTGCATCTCTCTGCTGCTATTGGACAGAACATTTACATATTGTCAGTAGCTTTGGAGAGGAATGAAACTGCTTCAGAGTTCAAAATGTCTTTTTATAAGGATGTTGACCTAATCCCAGATCTGTTTTGGAGATGGAAAATTAAACTTTGACTGATGGCCAGTTGTTATCCCAAGCCCTAGCAATAACTTAATATATGGTATTGTTTGGCTTTATTTTTCACCCTTTCAGATTTCATCCTTTGTCTCACTATACTTCTTTTCAGCCACCTTCTTAGTGGTTACCTGGTACTCTGTGTACATGCCACACAGACATCTCAGTGGGAAGGAAGCTGTCTGGATTAACAATGCCACATGACAACCACTTCATATAAATTTTTTGTCTTGTTCCAGTTCCCCAGAAGTCCATTTGACTTGGTTTCTACAAATATAAAATATAGGCACATAATCACATGCTTACAATTGAGCAAAATTCTGACCAGTATTCTGGGCAAAGACATGCAAAGCTGCCAAAATTTGAGACTAACTTTATAAATGACACTTTTCCTTCTCCCACAACTGCTTTTTCATTACACAATCTTTGTTGCAACTGTTGGGCAAAACCAGCTCCTTACTGCTGTCCAAAAAATTGTGTGAAAGGCTCAATGACCCTTTGATTCATCTTAAGGAAATCTTAAGGCAGAGTTTTTGGTGTTGGATTTACTCTATGGCAACTGACATTTCCGGGGTTTTGCATTATTGGCACTGTTGGCTTTAGCATATTTTTTTATTTTTTTCTAAGTACAGCAATACTAGCTCTCCTAGTAAGTGTTTTGAACAGAGACTGTGAGATGCTAAACTTAACTCAATTTACAGTTCAGCTTCCAATAGGAAATAACCCCACAAGCACCAGAATGTATGTCTTTAAATATCTAATTGCCAACACTCATCTCATTGGCTGCATATACACTGCCTCTGTAGCACCACCTGGTTACTTAATAATCTCAGGCCTGGTGGCTGACATGGCTCATCATGCTAGTTGGGGTGTTCCAGATGAGAAGAAGCCTTCCTGAGTTAGACACTCTGTCATTCACTCTTGGCTGTACCAGAAAACCCCAAATGATTCATGGCCTCCTTTGACCCAGCTAAGCTTAGGTAAGCTTGTGCTACACCCTCTGTGGGGAAGACCTTCCTTGCAGCTGCTGACAAGAACAGCCCCTGTGTACTGGGCAAAGGGCTTGCAGGAACAGTGTCTGACTGTGAAGACTGTGGGGTGAAAGGTGTTGAGATGCACACTGCCTTGTTTTCCCCCAGTGGTGGGAGCTGGCACTTTTCCAGCAGGCCGGCTGGTGGCACTGTTAATCAGCTGCAGCAGCGCCGGCTGCTCTTCAGCCTCCTTTCCCAGGGCAGGGCAGTGACCTCCAGCCTGGAAAAACGCTCCCTCTTGGCCAGAATTAAAACACTAATGATGCTTTCGTCTTTGCCAGCTTGACTAAACATTTCAGTCTGCAGACTCAAGGCTCTGTTCCTCCACCAGTTCTTTTCCTGTGTATTTATTGCCCTTCTTTAACAGGTTTCCATTCTCAGGTGTTCCAGTGTGTGCAGTCTTGTTCCTCAGCCTCACACACACACACACACACACACTTATTTATGGCCAAATCCCAGCCCACTTATGGGTTCTGTGGCCACCATGCAGTTAAACATGGACAGGATTTGTCTTGTGGCTGAGTCCTGCAGAATAGCTTGAAGTACTGCATCTACCACCCCTATGGCCAGGTACTTCTCTTTGAGGTCTTATGCTTTCCTTTGTTTCTCCAGGAAGATGGGGCTCTGCCTCAGTCCTTTGCCACCCACCCTGCTAAAACCCTGACTAGAGTTACAAAGAAGAGGGGGGCATAACTACCTGACTGGTAATGTCCCTGACCTTGTAAGGTAAGGTCTGCAGGGGGGCTGCAAGGTTCCTGGCAAGCACAGGTCATGGTAGATTCTAGCCCTCTAACTGAGGGGTTGGTCAGACAAAAGATGTTCTCTTTCCCCCCTTTAGTCCTCTTGGCCTGTAAAGATGAAATCTACCTTTTTTTTTTTTTTTTTCCCCTTTAAATTTACGTAGGAACTGCTTCTGGAGTGTGGGGTTTTTGGTGTTTGGTGGTTTGTTTGCTTGTTTTTTAAACAATATTCTTGAAACTGCCCAACCCAATGTCCTACCTTTATCTGCTTTGAAATGGAAGTGAGATTTCAGCAGAATCCTGAGCTGGGATTTGCAGCATCTCAGCCAAGTGAAGTTTTTCTGCTGTTTGCTACCCAACACCATTTCTCTTTTTTTGAGCAGAATCCATGTATTTTGGGTAATTTGCTTACATGAAGTAGCTTTTATGGAAGTTGGTAGCAAAATAACCGTGTCATGCTGTTTCTTCAGCTGTTCAGTACTATGCAGTTTCCCTTTCTAAATAGCAACCACCCCAAAAGGGAAGGAAGGTTTTCTTTTGTAGTCATGGCCCTCTGGCCTCCCTCTTCCTCTGAACAAGAGTTTCTGCAGCGTAAGAGCTGAAATGTGGCTCCTTGTGCATATCTGTCATTGCATGTTTACTTAAGTTTCAGATGTGTGCTGCTAGATTGAGGTCAGCAGCAGAAAAGCAAGATCACGTAGAGTTCAGATTGTCTATACAAGCAATTCCATCAGATAGGACCCATGATGTGGCATCCAGTCACAGTGAAAAACTTTACACCCCGTGCTGGAGGCTCCAGCTGAGGCCATTTAAGAGTGGGCAGTGATTCAGGAGGACATTTATACTTGTGCTGGCTCAGCTCATGCTTGTGTTTCTTACTTGACAAGGCACTGCCTCTGATTCTCAAAGCACTGTGCAGCAGGTTTGGTGAGGAATCTCTGTGGCCTGTAACTTACGAATAATCCTTCTGTTCTACTCAGGAAACAGTAAAAAAAAAATTGAGAAACCAATCAGGTTTTATGAACATGTGTAGATATGATTCTGTTGCCGAATTTTGTCACAGACAAAAATTATCTGGATATGTCACTGCATGTTGAAGAAGGTGGAGTCTGGATTTTGGGATAAGAGAGAGGAAGACTGGTTTCCAAAGCGATGGACAAAATCTACAGCATTCAATCTCAGGATCTGAACAAAACTACTGTATGTATGTGTCTCTAAACAGGCAGAATGTGGCCCACAAAAATGATTAATAGAAAATTGTAAGGATAAGTAGATGGATTTATTTAAAAATAAAGTCAATCTAATGGTCCTGGAGGGTAAAAAAGAAAGTAAACTTTTGAGCAGAGAGATGACTTAAAGGTGTTACTACATGTTAAGTTGTGTGAAAACTCACAGCACTTTACAAAAGATGTTTCTAGTAGAGAAAACATAGACCTTTATTTAGCTAATTTCACTGGATACTTGGTTGATCATGAGCTGTGATAGCAAATCAAAATATGAGACAGCGATTCAAAATCCTAAGGGATTTGTCATAAGAAGGGATAATGTCCACTTTCCAGAAAGTGCCTCTTTTACTAGATCCAAGATAACTTGTGTTCCACACAACTGTGACTGAAAATCCATCTCTCCCTGATTTCCTGTCCAATTCATGCTTTTCACAGTGAAAAATACACGTGTGAGGAATGCATTAGCAGCATTAGTAGAATTACATTAGAATACTTCCTCTAAGACACAGATCTCTGTATTATTTAGAATTCCCTGCATGATTTAGTTGGTGTGTGTTTTCAATGCTGGCCTCTACCATCCACCCATCTTGGCCCTGGTCAGATGGTGTTGCACTTGTGGGAAGACACCTAGAACCTTCTGAAGATGTGATGAAGACAAAATTTGTCAGGATCTTTGTATTTCATCTAGGAAGAGAGTGTTCCTGCTTGCACTTCCTAGCATTTTTAGACTATTTCTTCAAAGCTAAGGACACAATTCCCTCAAGGAGCTATGTGTAATGAGAATGTTAGTCATGTTTCTGTTGAAGAAAATAAGCCAAAGGAGGGTTAAGGGAATCTAGAATTTGCTTCTGGTAAGATCTGAAAAAGTTTGATTTTGCTGGCTTACGCAGAAAAGAATTATTTTAAAAAGCATCTACTGATGTTTCTCTGCTACTTCCAGTGAACTTAAGGTTGTAGCATCAACATTCATATGATAAAAGATTTGTTTTTTAATAGAAGAGAGGCAAATTAGGAACAAATCAAATGTATATGACCTCATGCAGGCCTGCTGCAAAAAGGGGTGAAGAATCCGCGATCATACACCCCTTTTCTGCGTTGCCCATCATGAAACGCTCCAAGTTTGAGCCTGGCTTCAAATGAGTGTCCTACCTCTTCATCTGTCTATCTGTGTGTGCATCAAAGGGCACGCCATAAAGCAGTGCCAGTCCACCTATTTGACCACTTATAGATCCTTCCTAAAACAACCCCAGGCCACTGTGCCAGCAGGATGGAGAGAAGACTGAAACAGAAGGGAACTGAACAATGAAGGTTGCTTGCATTTCATGCAGGCAGAACACATACCAGAGACCATCTTTGTTTGACATGTATATACTGGAGTGAGTCCAGTGTAGGCCCACTAAAATGATTCTGGGTTTGGAGCATCTGACATACCAGGAGAGGCTGCGAGAGCTAAGATTTTTTAGCCTTGAAGAGATGTTTTGGAGGGGAGTCAGTGTGTGTAAAAGCGTATTGATGTCTGCAAGTACCTGATGGAAAGGAGTAAAAAAAGGGAGCCAGACTCTTCTCAGTGGTATCCAGTGAAAGGAAAAGAGGGAACAGGTACAAGCTGAAATACATGAAATTCCATTTAAATGTGAGAGGAAAAAAAGTTTACTATGCAGGCGTTAAAACACTGGGACAGGTTGGCCAGGAAGGTTGTGGACCCTCTGTCTTTGGAGATACGCAAAACCCAGCTTGGCACAGCCCTGAGCAACCTGCTGTAGTTGACCCTGTTCTAAGTAGAGAAACTAGACCTCCATAAGTCCATTCCAACTGAAATTATTCTCTTGTGAATCTACGAGATCCATTCTGAGTACATTAGAAAAAAACCCACAACTCTAATCTTAGTTATTCGGTAGTGTACAGGAGCAAATTTCTGAACTATGATCTTACTACACAAGTAGCTTGACTCGTGAAACATTTCCTCATGTCTTGATGGTTTAAACACATGATGAGAGGTCAGCATGTAGCAGCATCTCAACATCAGCCCTTGAGCCCACCTTCAGTGTATTCTTCCTTTGCCAGTGTTCTGTGTAGCAGCTTGACCTAGTTGGGTTCATGTGGGTCTCGCTGCAGGGTCTAACAGGTGTCTACACCAGCTAGGTTTGGACTGGGTGTACGTGCTGTTCCTCTCTGAGGTTTGTATACCTCCCCAGCTTGGATCTCTTGGCAGTCTCCTTTCTGTGGGGTACTGCAGTAAGTCCACTGCTCTACGCCATGAAAGTAGTATTTAGGAATCCTCTAAGTGCTCTACGCCATGAAAGTAGTATTTAGAATCCTCTAAATCTTCCTGATTTAGAATCCTCTAAATCTTCTTCATTGCTGGGGCAGCATAGTAGAAGAAGAAATAGAAACTTGGCATAGTTTCTTGGTTTCTTTCAAAGAAGTCCCATTAAAGACCTTTGAAAAAGGCCCCTTGTTGAAGTTTCCCCCAGAGTTTCTGTATCCTTTCATACAGGGCAGCATCTCCCCATGTCCTCTGTCCCAGGCAGCACAGGTAAAACCTTGCTCCTTGCACTGGGTCTCTCCCCTGTGCCAGAGGCATGGCCTGCATGCGCTCTAGCCTGCTGCCTTTGTCACGGCTCCGAGGGGGGAGGGCGTGAGCCCCGTGGGGGTGGTGGAGCCGTGAGCAGGCAGCGATGCTGAGCGACAGGATCTCCGCAGCCTCAGACGCTTCCCAGGGCAGGGCCAGCGCCTGGAATGCAGCAGAGTACTCAGGCCTTGGGCAAGTTTAGACACGTGTTGACACCTAATACAAGATGGAGCCTATCATTTGATATCGGCCTCTTCCAGTCAGCACACGGCTGGGGAATTGTGTGCACCAGGCAAAACAGGAGGTAATCGCCACCAGAGCGGCACGGAAACCTTTCCTCGAATTCCTAGTTGACTCTTCCACTGTCAAGTCATTCCATATTATATGGATGTCAAGTATGGCATGAGCACCACAAATAAACCCATGGCATTATTTTGGAAAAAAGGAGAGAAATTGGAAGGGAAAAATAAAAGTTGCCATTTACAGCAGCCACAATAATGCTACACAGAAATTGATAGGAAAAATTCAGTATCTCCTACATTTGTTCCCTTTGTAGATTGGATTGTTCTTGAGTAGTTCAAAGCACGGGACTGAAATCTAGGAATTTTGGGATTTTTTTCATTCATTCCCAGCTGCTGGCTCATTGTACACCCTGAAAACTATTTCTGCAAGGTGAGACAACACAGAGGTAAAATGAAAAAGGACCAACATTTGAGCACAGAAGAGCTGACTTGCACAGAACACAGAACTCTGCCCGTTTCCTCCTCAGCTGCCCAGAGCAAAAGGTGCAAGGAATTTGGTGCTCCAGGCAGGATTCGGGCAACCTGTTAGAGGCTTCAGGCAAGCCAGGCCCTTCTCCCTGGGGGGCAGGAGGTCCTTCCTCGTTGCAGACCTCTTGTGACCAGGGGCAAAGTGCGCTGCAGCTGCAGGTTACGGGTGGAGGAACAGACCAAGCAGTCCCAAAGGCTAGCCAATTTCAGTGCCCAGCAATGCGTTTAGCCTTGGAGAATACCCAAGAACACGGTTGTCCCGGATGGGAGAGCTCAAAGGGATTCGTCTTTATGCCGCAGGAGAGCCAGGCGGCGTGGGGACAGGTGAGGGCAAGGCCGGGCGGAGGATCACCGGGGAACCGGGGGGGCTCAGCCTCGGAGGGGCACCCGGGAGCGGGCAGGGGGGCGGTGGGTAGGTCCAGCCGCA
>NW_008594135.1:12700-15088 GCF_000691845.1 Merops nubicus | reverse complement strand
GGCACAACTTGAGGCTGTTTCCTCTCGTCGCATCCCATACCTGCAGCACCAGACTTGCTTGGAAAAACTCTGCAAAAAAGGAGGGAATCCGTCAAAAAAGAAGCTAAAGAAGGCTTAAAAGGTCACAGGAGCCGCCAGAAAAACTTCTGTTGAGGTCAGAAATACACCCCATGGATGCAAAGCCTGGAGTGGGCGGGGAGCCCTGAAACAGAAAGTGAGAGCCTGCAAGTGGAGAAGGGGAAATGGCACCGGGGTGGGGACACAGACACGCCCCAGCAGCCCCGCGGGCCCCTCCTTGTCCCCAGAAAGGGAGGAATAAATGAATTATATAACAATAAAAGAATCCCATCCATGGTGGGCAGCAGCTTCCGTGGCATGGGGCTGCCCCAGCAGATGGGCCAGCAGCCCCTGGCAGGCACCATGAGCAGGATCCAAGCCAATACCGATGGCTTGGGCTGTCGGGTGGGCTTTAGTCCTTTGATACCACCCACCTCGTGTTGATCTGCCCTGAATTGCTGCTGCTGCTCCACAGCCCCTCTCTGCCACAGCGTCCCTCTGCTCAGTCAGCCCTCCTGCATCCTAAACCTGGCGTGTCAGCAAGGAGCACAAACAGCAGCCAGCTCGGTGTAAAACCAGCAGGGAGCTCCCGTGCAGGACGTGGCCCCGGGGCCCTCGAGCTGGACCCCTCGCTCTTCCCAAGCTCACTCTTTGCAATAATTTCCAACCTTTTTAAGCAGCCCTGCTTTAACATACCCTAAATAACCCAAACAGTTTATCCGTGGGCCGGGGAACGTCCCCTGGTGGGACGCCGCATCCTGCTTGGGTTATCGTGGCCCTTCTAAACAGTTTATAAATAGACCAAGGTGAACAAGGGCAATCTCTTTTTTCCAAGGAAAACGATGGGTTTTATCTCATTTCTATTTTTAAAGCCATTCAAGGAGTGGCAGTCCAGCCAAGCGCTCCTAAAACCCACCTCAAATCTGCTGCTTCTTTCTCCTCCAGCTGAGCTCCATCCTCACCTCACTCAAATAATTCTTTTTAAGTGGCAAAACCAAAGAAAAATGGGTTGGGCAGCTTCATCCCCTCATGTGCCAGCCCCACCAGAGTCACGGGCTGCTCAAAAGTCACAGTCGTGCCACGAGGCACTGGCTGGGCTCAGCACCAGGCACTCAGCACCAGTGGAATGGGCGCTGGGACTGGTGATGGGAGAGGGCAGAGACCTGCAGCACACACTGCTGCACCCAGGAAGCTTCAGGGACGTGGGTCAGGGCTTCACCTTGGCCAGCAGATGCAGCTCCAGCCTGAAGCAACGTGGCTGCATCACAAACAGTGCAGGGAAGAGCCCAAAGCCCTTTTTTTCCAGCTTCCTCTGTTCAGGCTGAAAAAAAAAAAAAATCACATTTCCAGCTTGTTTCAATTATTTTAAAGACTTTTACATTCCAAAAAAAGCCAAAGCACTCATTAAAACGGAGTTTTTCCTATTGTTACACTTTGAAATGACCACACTACAAGTCAGCCAGTGGCTCTGGCTCAGCCACGGGACCCCCCCACGGCTCCAGCCCCTCCACAGCAGCAACACTCACCCTCTGCCTCAGGAGAAACTCATCTGGGAACACTGCTGGGTATGGCTCAGACACACTCCCCACCCCACAGCACCCTGCCTTGGGTGAGGAATTATCCACCTGCACCCTTATGTCAATAAATATAGAATCATGGAATGGTTTGGGTTGGCAGGGACCTTTCAAGCTCATCCAGTCCAACCCCCCTGCAGGGAGCAGGGACATCTGCAGCTAGAGCAGGGTGCTCAGTCTGGGATGGTTCCAGGGATAGGGCATCGATCACCTCTCTGGGCAGCCTGGGACAGGGTCTCATCACCCTCAGGGTCCAAGATTTCTTCCTTCTCTCTAGTCTGAATCTCCCATTTTAGTTTAAAACCATCACCCCTTGTCCTGTCACAAACAGACCCTGCTAAAAACATTGCCCTCAGCTTTCTGAAAGGCCCCTTGGGGTCCTGAAAAGCCACCAGAAGGTGTCCCCAGAGATTTCTCTTCTCCAGGCTGAACAACCCCAACCCTCTTTGATAACTTTGCATCTATAATTTGTTTTTTGCATCTATAAATTTTTTTGCATCTCTAAGCAAAGCAGAACCAGCCAGAGCCCTGGAGTCACTCCCAGCCACGGGGGAGCCCCCCCCAGCCACGTTCCGGGCCCGGTCGGTGGCGGGGACAGCCCCGGCTGCCAGCAGCCTGCTGCAAAAGCTGGAGATGGCTTTGATCTGCAAAGATCACAAGAGGAGACTCTTCCCCGCCCCGTCGCAGCCGCGGTGTGCCCGGACCTTTGATGTCCAGCCACACGGCGTGGAGGGGGACGGGTGGTGTCACACCCTGG
>NW_008594135.1:11445-12549 GCF_000691845.1 Merops nubicus | reverse complement strand
GAGGTTCCCTCCAGGGCTGTCTGCACAATGTGCCCACGTCCTGCTCCCTCAGCTGCCCAGGGCACGTGGGGTTTGGGGGAGCCCAGGCACTTGTGGCCTGGTTTGATTTGTTCAGTGGTGGGTGAGTATCTAAGCAAGAGCTGAGCAAGGGCACAGAGAGCTGAGCAGCTTTCAAGGGAATGTGGAGGAGTCCCCGGGAGGTGTTTTCTGTGAGGAAAAACCCACCAGGACCTGCTGCAGGAGCACTGAGCAGGCAGTGGAGACCTCTGCCTGGGGTTAAACAAGAGTGTTTTGTGTCCTCCACACACAGGTCCCAGGTGTGGCTCCCAGGTAACCCCAGTCACACTGATGATGAGGCCAGTGACACGTTCTGGCCACGCTACCCAAATCCAGACAACAACAGATCCAGCTGGGTGTCCTGCCAGGTTCTTCTGGGGCTCCTCATATGTTTGGGTGTGGATTTCCCTCCTCTGCCTGCTGGGATTTGGGATCACTGAATCACAGAATAGTTTAGGTTGGAAGAAACCTTTAAGATCGAGTCCAACCTGCTGTTCATCTTTCTTGGCTTTACCTGGAGTAATGTCCTGCAAGTTCACAGATTTGGGTTGATTTAGCTATTTCCAGAGCCCCTACAGCACAAGGAACATTTTAAGCTTCACAATAAAACACAGCAGCAAGCTCCTGGTGCCACAGCACCAGCAGCCTGGAGTGGAGTGCCACGGGAAACAGGAACACGTGCTCTCACCCAGAGGTGAAAAACATCAACATGCAAGTGGGGGAGGCAAGTGCTGTCCTCCACTGCACAAGGAATGCCCACAGAGTGGCACTTCTGGGCCTTCAGGCACTGAAAAACAAGGTTAAATGTTAAATTTAGGTTGTTTTCTACGTTCCACCAGTGTCTTGTGTGCCTGGATGCACAGACAGGGTCGCCCTGCTGTTTTAAGTGTGGCCATCTCAATTGCAGCTGCCACAGGGCCCACAGGCTGGGTTAGCAGATTCAGCAGAGGAAGGAAAAGATTCCTCAAGCTGTGGAAATTCATTCTTTGCTTCACAGAAAGCAAATTTTTAGTAAAAGCCAAATTTCCCCAGCACATTCTTCCTGCT
>NW_008594135.1:338-11420 GCF_000691845.1 Merops nubicus | reverse complement strand
ACCCAGAAAGCAGGACTGAGGAAGGCTCAGTGGAGACAGAAGAGCCCTGAAACCCACTGCTCAACACCCAGGCTGGGGACACCATGTTCACCCACTGGAGCTCAGGGATGGTCCCATCCAGCTGCCTGAGTGGTGCTGGTAACTCTGGGGCACACCAGGACTCTGCACCCAGGAGGGCAGCAGCCGTGGTGCAGAATGGAGACGAGCATCCCTGCCATGGCAAAGCAAACCCACCAGCCCCCAGGGAATCCACTCCCTGACCCCCCAGGACCAAACAGCTTGCACTGAAGCACTCCTACCTCTCACCCATCTGAAGCATTCCTCATCCCACAGTAAAATTATTCCTCACCATTTAAGTGTCCCAGGCAGGGGGAAGGAGACCCTGGAGTCCTCCACCCACATCAGCCAAAGGAGACAGCACGAGCACTTGTTTTTGGGTAGGGTCTTGCTCTTCACAGCCAGCCACAAGAGGCTGCTTTAGCCACACAAAGAGACCCAGACAGCAGCTGGAGCCAACAGCCCCCTCCCAAAACCTCCTGGGGCTACCCAGCAGAAGGGAGACAGTGCCCAGCAGACTGGGGAGTTTCCTGTCTGCCCTTTCAGCGTGGGAAGGCTGATGCCAAGAGTGCTCTGCCCAGAGGAAAGCAAAGAGTTGGTACCATCTGAAAAGGAGGTGGCTGGTTTTTATTAACCAGTGAAGTCAGCCCAGACACTCACATAAGGAAGGAAAAGCAACGTGGGGAGCAGGCCCAGCCCCACAGCTTGTGGGGTGCAGAGCCCAGACTGCTGCTGAGCTGTCTCCCTGTGGGAAAGGCCACCCTTTTTGGGGGGGAGGGCACAACAAACCCCGAGGGCAGAGAAAGTCCCCAGCAGGATGCAGGGTGGCACTCAGGAGCTCAGTGCTGGCCCAGAGAGGTGGCACCGAGGGGCAAGCAGGGGCCCTGGCAGCCTAGTTGCAGTTCTTGGGCAGGCGATAGACACCTCCAGAGTAGATCAGCTGCTGGTCCCTGACCTTCTTCTGCAGGAAACCCTGCAGCTCTTGGATATCGATCTCGGTGACCACCGGGCCTGTCATCACAAACATCTTCAGCATGCTGTGGATCCTCTCCAAGGACAGGCTCTCGAGGTTGGTCAGCATGGCCTGGATGTACGTCCAGAAGAGCTGCAGAGGGGCACACGCAGGCAACAGTAAAGCACACAGACATCTCCACTGGGAAGAAAAGGGCACCCCACATCCCAGGAGCAGAGCAGGGCTGCTCCCAGCCACGAGCGTGTGATCTCTAAATGGGAAATGCCCACCAGCAGCAGGTGTGGGGAGACAGCTGGAAAGCAGGACCTGAGCTGCAGCACACGCATGACCCTCAGTGGATGAACACCAGTATGACACCTCCACCAACACCAGTGACACCTCTGTGTTGCAGAGTGGTACCACATGCCCCCCACTGTGACACACAGGTAGGAGAAGCACTGGAAGTGTCCAGGGACCATGACACAGAGAAGGCAAAGGCCCAGCTGTGAGGGCTGGGTAAGCCTTTTTGGCAGTTTAAGTGCCAAAAAGCTCTGCTTGGGTGAATCCAAGTACATTACGACTATTTTCAAATAGGAAATCATGTCTCAGACTTTTTCTCTTTTTTAAACTGAAAAAAGAGATTTAGAGATGTCCAAATGGTTGCCTGGCTCAGCAGCCTGGAGCTTTTCCAGAGGGAAGGCTGTGATCCAGCACACGCACCAGCGAGCATTCATCAGGAGATACCAATTTCAAAAAACCACTCATGCTGGACTTGGCCACTTGCAGTGGAAAATGCAAATCCAGAGTGTAAATAGAATCCAGCATCTTAAGCAGACCTCCCAAAACCAAAAGCATGGGAGGTTTGTGTTGTCCTGACGGCCTCCCGAGCAGTCGAGACACACGGACAGGTACCTGCAGCTCCTCCTCCTTCTGGTCAGCCTGCGAGGCCATGGCCGAGTCCCCCTCCTCGTCACTGTCTATCAGGACAACCTTCTCCAGCTGGTCCTTCTGCTCCTCCTCGATGACAGTGAAGGTGCCCTGAGGCTCCTCACGCAGCACACCCTGCTGCAGCCACAGCGTCATCTTGCGCTTCAGCGACGTCTCGGGCACCTTGAGCACTTCACTCAGCTCCGTCAGCGTCCATGTACCTGGGGAGACCACGGCTGCCAGAGAGGGGAACAGGACCCCTGCCCAACCCCCAGCACTTAGGAAGAGGATGGAGAAGGCTGAGGAGACACTGCCAGGAGCAAGGAGCTGCATGCAGCGACTGCCTGAAAGCAAACTGGGTGCTGAGCTGTGGCCCTGCTGGGTGCTGAGACCTGTCCGAGCCCTGTGGGAGATCCGAGCCCATGAACCAGGTCTTGCTGCTGCTGCCAGAGCTCTCAGAGCCTTCAGCCACCCAAGCAACGTCCTCTCACCCCCCAGCCCACCCCAGGAAGCACAGAGCCCCGGGGGTGAGGCCGAGGCTCTGCCCCAGGCAGCACTCACTCTTGCTCTGGAAGTGCAGGATGATGGCAGCGTGCACGGGAGACACGGACAGGGAGAGGGTGCGATCCGCCAGCTCCACCTCCAGGCTCACCAGCCCCAGGTGGTACTTCCAGTTCAGGGTCCTCATGGCCTGGAGAGGGGGGAAGCGACCGCTCACAGCACATCTTCTCACAGGAACCACCGAGTGCTGAGTTGCTGCAAACGTCCCTCCAGCCCCAGGGCCAGCTGTGCTCCAAGCACCTCTGCCAGACTCAAACGCTGCTCCCCTGCCCGTGAGCTGCCCAGCACTGCCACCACCCAGCTGTCCCCCACCCCCCCTCAGGACACACCCTCCTTGGCACAAGTGGTTGTCCAGCCCTTGCCCCTCCTGCTGGAAAGACAGCTCTCTGGTAAGGTAAGCACAGGTTGAGGAAACACTTGAAGATCAACTGGGCCACTCAGGACAAACTCCTACTGGAATCTAAACACTCGTCTCAGGCAGGATTTCCTTGGAAGGGAAGCAGCATCTTCTGATACCCATGTGAAAAGAGCACAGTTTGCTCTGAAGGCTGAGGATGCTCACGGAGGCTGTTCCCTCCTTGCATCCCCTCCTGCATCCTCTCCTAACTAATTTCTGCAGGCACAGAAAGCAGCCAGCATCCACATCCTGCAGGACCCAGAACTGTGAGCTTCCCAGCCTCACATCACCTGCTACGTAACAAGTTCAAGAAAGGATATAGAAAACCAAGCTTGAAGTGAACTAAGACCACAAGTGGACAGGCAAAGAGGAAGATCTACATGAGACTCCAAGTTTATGTTCAGGCTGGCTGCAAAGAACCATCTGTGTGTGCACTAGGCTGGCATGAGAGACCCAGATCATTTGTGCTCCAGGATGTGTGTGCCCTGCACTCCACCAGGTAGGAACCCATGAGATGAGAACGCCAAGACCACAGCTCTGGAGGTTACCCAGATCTCTCCTTGACTTCCAGAGAGATGCTCCTGCTTCCAACCTGTTCTGTATGTGCAGAGCAAGACTCACCTCAGCCTTCTCTATCTGACCAACTGCCAGGATCAAGTGCCTGGAGAACAGCAGCATGCTGCACCCTTGCTTGTATCAGCTCTGTAAGCCTCTCTCCCACCTTCTCATGCTGTTTAGAAGGCCATGAATTCAGTGCCTGAGCCACAGTTAAACTGAACAAAAATGCTTGTAAAGAAACCTGCCTACCACGGAGTTCAGGGACCCTCCAGAAGAGAATGAAACAACCTGTCAGAGACCACAGATAGAGGAGGAAGCAACATTCCCCTAACACCAGTCTAATGGTGGATCTTAAAATGAGACTGTGGTGAAAGAGCTTCTTTGCAAGAGGACAAACAGGGCAGGAGTGTCAGGGTACTGGAGAGGCCCAACGGGGACAGGATGTCACTTACTACAACAGAACTTAGGCCAACAAGTTTAGACCAGACTCAAGATGCCCAAGAACTTCCACCTCAGTATCCATTGAACTACCAAAATCTGGCCTGTTTTAGAGAACTCTCCTCCCTGACTGTGATGGCTACCATGACACAGGTGCCCCATGAAGAGACAAACCTTTCTTTTGGCAATAGCTAAGCTAGGGCAGCTTCTCACCCCAGCTCAAAGCTGAAGAGATTTGGGATCCCACAGTAACAGCACAGGTGTACCAACAGCTAAAATTTAAGGGATGTCAAAGGGGACTTTGCAAAAGCCATGGTATACAACGAAGTTACTGCATGCACCTTTTCTGGGGAAGGTGAAGTCTGCCTCACCTTTAATTTCTCATACTTCTTGGAATAGGCTTCCATAGCTTCCTTGACCTGCTCTGGAAGCTCTAGCTTCTCCTCCTTCAGTGGTGGCCAGAACTCACTGGACAGGATGATGGCCACGAGGCTGAAGGGTGGCCTCTCCTCCTCTGGGAGCTTCTCCTCCTCGTCCCGAATGTTGGCGTTGATGCGTCGCGAGTCTGCCATATCCTGGGAAGGGCAGAGGAAGCTAAGGCAGCTCCTGCTCTTCCAAGTCAGTGCTAACCCTTAGTACAGGAGAGGCTTTAACAAGGTGACCAACGTTGTCTCCAAATGACATTGGGAGCACTGGAAAGGACATGACCATGTGTGTCCACTAGAAAGTCTGCTACATACTGAGGAACATTTGTGGGGAGGCTGAGGAAGGGCTTACAACTCAACATCAGCCTATGCTGGAGTCCCTCCAGACCTGTATTCTTCCCACAGTGTTCCAAGTGAATTAAACTGCAGAGTCCCAACCCTAGAGGAGCTGGAAGAGCCTGGCTCTTCAACACCAGAACACCCTACTGCAGGAAGGGCAGGAGAGACAACAGCACCAGGGCAACCATCCCCCAGAGTGGATAACCCAACCCACAGGGCTCAAAAAGCAGGTGTGAGTTTGAAGGGGCTTCTGCCTGTCACCAATCACCCCCCTCACCGGGATTTTGGGAACCCTACTTAGCTAAAAGAGCCTTTTTTGGGTCATTCCTCCAGTCAGAACACCCTACTGCAGGAAGGGCAGGAGAGACAACAGCACCAGGGCAACCATCCCCCAGAGTGGATAACCCAACCCACAGGGCTCAAAAAGCAGGTGTGAGTTTGAAGGGGCTTCTGCCTCTCACCAATCACCCCCCTCACCGGGATTTTGGGAACCCTACTTAGCTAAAAGAGCCTTTTTTGGGTCACTCCTCCAGTCCTTCCCCTTCCCCAGAAGGCACAGACCCCCAGGACTTGAATTTTGAAGAAAGAGAAGTTTACTTTTAACATGACTTCACAATAGTGCATCTGAGCTTCACCAAACCGCAGCTTCAGCAGCTCCACGTTGCGGATTTCCCTGGCAAGAGAAACAATGGATCAAACTCAGCTCAAGTTTCCTGATGCCCCATCCCTTCTTCTGACTTGGACACTTTCTGCTGACCATAAGCAGACTGTGTAGGTTGAGGGCCACTAGAACCTGTGGGAAGGAGCCAAGAGGTGCCTCCAGCCTCCTACATGCTGCCCTGTTAGTGCAAGCCAGGAGCAGGACTGAGCAGGAAGCAGCTCAGGAAGTGAGCGCATGAAGTCCTAGATGCAAACCCAAAGCAGCAGAGGAAAGGGCCAAAGACATTCCTGGCTCCAGAAGCAGCCATTCACACGACTGAGTCTGAAGCACACCTTCCTCAGGTGACTTCACCACAGAAAGCCCTGGGGTTGGGCACTTGGTCCTCACCTCTCAGCGCTGTAGTTGAACTGATGCAGCAGCCGGTCGGCCAGGAGCGTGCGGTACTCGTTGATGAACAGGTCCTTGCTGCCATAGATGCTCACCAGCAGGCTGATGATGTCTGAGGAGCGACGCTTGGAACTTGATTTTCCTAGGGAAAGCCAGCAGATGACTGTGAGATGAACAGAGACCTGCCCCAGCCCAGCTCAGCTCTAGAGGACCAGCAGATGAGCTGCTCAAGACTACAGCCCACCAGGGAAAACAGCAGGCTGCCAGGACTTCCAGGTGTGGCATCTAACCTGGATCTGCATCCACTGGGTCAGGAACCCAGTCTCCTGGTTCTGCAATGTCATCATCACTCTCCTGGCCATTCTCCAGGGTCACTGGGTCAGCTTTTGAGAGCTCGTTTGCCAGGTCACCGGAGCCCTCAGCGTCCCCCGTGAGACCGGCCACAATCTGCCGCACCGTGTCCTCCCGAGTCCTGCCAACCCAGAGGAAGGGAGCTCAGGCAGGGGAGGGGAGGGAAAGGGGATGTCCACAACTGCCCCACAGGCCTCTTACCTCAGGTACTTCCTGATGGGCTCACAGGCCACCTCCAGGATAACCATGGAGGGGTCGAGCTCCCGCAAGGCCTTGATGGCTGAGATGTAGAGAGTGATGATGTCGGAGGTGTTGACTCCTGCAGGAGGGTGGAGGGAGTCAGAGTGCCAGAGCACAGACCAGTGGCTCGGATGCCTGCAGCCTGGATGCTCCAAGCCCTCTGTCTCCTTTAAGGAGTTGGAGGTGAAGGCCTTGCTGCACTACTGCCCCAACCAAAGGGAGAGATTGGATTTGTACATCAGAGAAACCAGTTCTGACCACCAACACCCCCTCAGGGACTACTGCCAACCAGCTGAGACCAGATCAGGAGTTCGGAGCTCAGACCACACACACCAGAGAAGCCTTGACCCACCTGGACTAAAGCTGAACTTCTGGCTCAGCTCCTCACTGTACAGCAAAAGTGAGGCAAGAAGGGACTAGGATATGAGCAGTGACTGGTGCCCCTGCAGACTCCAACACAGAGCACACAACATGCACAGCCTGCTCACCTCTCACTCTTCAGACATGAACTCCAGGAGAGCCCCACTCACACCCAGTGTTATGACCCACCCTGCAGACTCCAACACAGAGCACACAATGTGCACAGCCTGCTCACCTCTCACTCGTCAGACATGAACCCCAGGAGATCCCCACTCACACCCACTGCTATGACCTATGTGGGGATGCAAAACCCACCAGGATGCAGAAGTCTCACTTCCAGAGCACTCTTCAGGGAGCTGAGCAGCTGCTGCCTCTGATTTGTCCTTTCCAAGCAGAACTTGAGGTCCTCTACAGCAGGCTTCGACTCTGGGAAATCTACAGAGCAAGCAGTGAGCAGAAACAGCGCCAAGCTCCGCGGGAAGGCAAGAGGCAGTGTGGCACTTCAGGAGATGAAGACCACCATTCACCCACCCCAGTCCAGGGGTGAACAACCATGGAGGGGTGACACCCACCTCGAATAATGCTGAAGAGCTCCTCGATGCGCATGCTGGCGTAGATGCGGTAGAAGAACCTCTGGACGTGGCAGCGCCAGCGCTTCAGGGTGCTGCTGGCCTCTGGAGAGGAACGTGCCGAGGGCCCCTCGTGCAGAAAAACCCTGCTGAGCCAGCCAATCACCTTCTCAATCCACTGCACGGGGAGGAGGAGGGCACAGAGGTGATGAACACCACGGCTGGATGGGCAACCACGTCCCACGCTTACCCCACCACCAGGCAGCCACCACAGCAAGCAGTGAGCAGCCAGCCCAGGACAGCACTATGTCCAGCTGCTCTTCAAATGCACCCCAGAAAGATGAACTTGAACTGAAAATATCAGACATAGACCCTGCATATGCACATGAAAAGACAAGGAGTGACCAAGGACTGTCCATAGGCGCTGGGCTCCAAAAAGGCTGAGATATATTCAAAAATCTGCACACTGTTCTATTCTTGCAGAATTCCACCCCATTCTACACTTGAAGAACTATTCTCTTTATGAGAATATGAGCAAATTGCCCATCACATCACCCTTGGTCCAAAATTTCTACCATTCATTAAATCAATGAAGAGCAAAGGTGTCCCAAAGACCTGCAGACATACTCTTGCCAAGGAAACCTGAACTAAGACCTCAAATACCAGCCCAGCCACTGAATAATAAAGTCAAACCCCAAACAGTCAGCATCAGAAGGTTAACTTTTTGTATTTGGGATTTAGTTTTATACAGAGAAACGTGCAGTTGTCAAATTTCAACTACAATACCCAGAAGGCCAATTTCAAACTGCACTATCCAGCCATTCAAAAGAAATGCTTTTTCTACATTTTATTTTTTTCCTTTCAGATGGCACAGGCATGGCACTTTTGAGTATTAATAGCTGGCAAATATTAATTTTTATGATAACTGGATTTGGACAGCCTGAAAGAAAAATATTATGTCTGTATTTGGTTTGATTATGTGAATTTTTAATTATCTCCTTGACTGAGGAACTGACTGAAGGAACACAGAAGTTCTGCTAATTACAAAGCAGGACAAACCCGAGACCTACAGAACACCTGGACATTGATCTGGGCAAAGCTGTGGAAACCCTGCTGAAGACCAAAAGGCAAGGACTGTAACTGATGCAAAGCAACTCAGCTTTAAGCAATGCCATTGTTATCAAACCACCCCAGTTTTCCTCCTGTGCTTATCTGCTCCTGTTACAGCCTGCTCCAGACTGCAGTGGCCAGGAAGGGGCTTTGCTGTCAGCACTGGGCCCTTCAGCAAGCTCCTTCTCAGACTTCTGTTTTCCCTTTAGCTTGCCAGGCATGTGCTTTTTCTCTCTTTTTTTTGAAATATCTTCCCAATTTGGAAACCATTTCTACTTCTTTTTTTTTTTTTTTAAATCACCTCTTCCTAATTCTGTCAAGCTCCAATATTCTGCAGCCAAACCTCTTCACCCTTCTGACAAGGTGAGGACCTCCTGCAATGCCTGACAAGCGGAGCTGCATCTTCTCCAGCACCCTTAAAATGCCCTTAAACAATCTCCAGGGCATCCAAAAGCATTTCACACTAGGTCTGATCCAGAAAGTGTTGCACAGCAACTAAAGGGAAGCAAATCTAAAGTGATGGCTGGTGTTTGCAGACCACGTCAACGGCCAGCATGGCCAACAGCGAGGAAACCAGGGCAACCAGAGTGAGCAGCCTGGTTTGCATGGCAACCTGGCTTCACGAGCTGCTCTTCAACACAGGCAGAGGCAAGGTCATGCAGCAGGGAACAGGGAGCACAGGGCACACCTGCAGGGCCAGGGCTGTATCCTGGAAGAGCCATAACCCAGAGAAGAATTTTATTTTAAGGTCACACTGGGTAAACAGCCCAACACAAACTCGGTTTAAGGTAGCAGGAAAACAACTGGGTAGGTGCAAGGAAGGATTTGGATTCTGTACGTGGCCCACTGGTGAGATCATCTCCAAAGGATCGCCTCCCATCTTCACTTCATGTTTTAAAGGGATGCCAAAAAATTGGAAAGAAGAAGGAGAACAGCCACACAAATTCCAGTTACGAGCCCACCTGCACAGAGGGAGGGCTCTGCAGGCTTGGCAGCACGGCATGTTCTTGTAGTCTGCAGAACAGAATTCCCTCAGAATTTCCACAGGAACTCCCTCATTCCTACGGACGTCACCAGGTGAAATGCAACAGTCCACTAAGCACAGGTCAGGGCAACCCTTTCCCTCCAGCACAAATCAAACCCAGGGAGTTTTAACCACCTCTTCCACCAGGGATGGTGGGAGCCACAGCCTGGGACCACACGCCCTCAGGTGGAATCTGCTTCTGGCCTGAGCTGCTAGCCCAGGAACAGGAGCAGCTGCACGTCCCCAGAGGAAGGGCCCTGGCTGCCCACCACCCCCTCACCTCCTGGAACTCGTCGAGGAAGGAGTGCTCGTACTCCCCGCGGCACCGCTGCTCCATCCTCTCCTCTATCATCCTGTGCAGGATGGTGGTGACAGCATCAGCACTCACCCTCTCCAGCAAGTTCAGCCGGCGGCTGCAGACACAGGCAGTGACTCGGTTCAGAGTGCAGGGGAGCAAAGGTACGAGCACAGAAAGACACCCCAAGTACCTGCAGGCACCTTCCCTGGGCCTGCCCCACAGCTGCAGGCTGAGCTCTTAGTCTGCCTGCCCTGATAGCCCCCAGATGCTCCACACATAACACACGACACCACTGCTGCTACCTCATCTTCCTTAGAAACATCATTTTCTAACCACCAAAAGCTTTTTCATTGAGAAGGGTTTGCTGCTGTGTAGACAGGTGGCCTTAGAGCAAGAGGAAGACACTCTCATATCCAGGGAGAGGAACTTTCTGTCTGGAGATCTGCTCTAGTTCAACCACCAGTGGACAACCAGATGCAGAGACCCTGTGCCAGGCTCTCCACCCTGCACCCTGACACAGCCTGACCTCACGTGTAACTCCCCCCGCTTCCAGCCAGCCCCAAAACCTGCTGCTGCTGCTCCCCACCTGGACCCTCTGCTTGCTCCGAGCGACAGCCACCACCCCGTGCCCTACGTACAGGATGTCATTGAGCTGATGGAACTGCTCCATGGCTTTGGGGCACCAGCACTGCTCTCTGTGGCTGCTGCAGCCCGCGCAGAGCGGGCTCTCTGCTCCGCCCTCCTCCGTGTCGCTCTCCTGCTCGGCCTCACTCATGCTGCTCTCGCACTCGTTCGTTCCATCCTCCTTCTTCCACTGCCGCATGTATATCCTGAACGTGCGGCTGTAGAACTGCTGGATCATCTCCTGGAAGGACTTAGACGTGGAGAAGAAAAGGATAGCTTTGAACATGGTGTAGACCTTCTCTTGCAGCATCTGAGCGCCTGTCCCCAGGAGCAAGCCTGCCTTAGTCCACCTCTCCAGGAGCTCCAGGCTGTTCAGGTAGGGCTCCAGGCGGCACTGGAGAAGAGAAAAGGCGTCCAGAAGGAGCGAGGAGCACTGGGGCTCCTCAGCCGTGTTCTCGTACTGGCCGAGGCAGTTCCAGAACTCGGGCGCGATGTTGGCCTGCAGGTCTGTCTGCAGCACCTCCACGAACCACTCCTCCACGACCGAGTGCAGGTCGTAACCCCGCAGCACGTCCAGGGCTGCCCGCAGCTCCGCGTCCTTCAGCGGCCCAGCGGCAGACCGCGGTGCTGCCTGAAAGGCAGAGGGGACACCACGTGAAGAGTGCATAAAGTCCCCTCTAGGAGGACCTGCAGCAGGAGAGACGGCTCATCCCCAAGAGCGGGGGCCAAATGCACACGGACCCTGCTGCCAAAGAGCACCAGGCAGACACCATTCCCCCACGGCCACCTGCTGGGGTCAGGCCC
>NW_008594135.1:0-295 GCF_000691845.1 Merops nubicus | reverse complement strand
CCCCCCCCCCCCCCCCCGCCATTGCCACCCCGCTTGGCAGCTACTCCAAGGACACGTTCTGGCCAGGATGTGGTTGAAAAGAGGCACCCAGCTCTGCTGGAAGGAGGCCCTCGAGGTGCCCCAAAAGCCAAGCTCTGGGGCAAAACCTTCCTTGGCTGATGTCAGCTCCAGAGCAGGGAGCAGGAGCAGGGAGCAGGAGCAGCACATCTCCGGCATGTCTGCTCTCCTGGCGGGGTGGTGGAGGAAGAGGGCGGCTGGACCCCCCCGGCCCTTCCCTGGCAGCCCCCCCGAACAT
>NW_008594134.1:0-28196 GCF_000691845.1 Merops nubicus | reverse complement strand
ATTATTATAAATATTATTATTTATAAAAAATATATGTTTATTTGCATAAACCACAAAAGGGTCATCAGAGCTCCATGATACAGCTGAACACAGAGAGTAGGTGAAAACACTTGGAAATGGTAAGAGCCAGACAAGACTAGAGAATTTAGAAGCAGGAGAGATGTGTGCTGGAACCATATAATCCTACAGGATAAGCAAGAAAGGAGCCCATTGAAACCAGAAAAGATCCTGGTCTCCAAAATAATTTAAACTATGTCAAGGGTAGGTGATATCATTCTTTTTTTCTTTTCTGAGAAGAGCATAAAACATCAATGATGGGAAAATAAAGCTAAGGAGGAAAGAATTCTTCAGCTCTGGTTCCTGCTTTCCAGCTGGCTCTGCTACAAGCATCCTTCTAGTATCTTCTGCCAGGCAGTTCAGACTCAGGGAACTGATGTTCTGCTAGTTTTTTGTCATTTATCCAGCCCATAGGCCTATATTGCATGTGTTTTATTGGTTTGTATTGACTAGTGTAGTCTATGCACAAAATGTACCTGAATTAGTTGCAAAAGTTGTAACCTATCCTGTATGGATTTATCCTTAGGTCAGACAAGATGACTGATACCGGTGTTTAAGGAAACCACTTATCACATAACAATAAAGTTTCATTAATGACTCCTGAGTTTCCCAGCCAAAAAAAACAGGGAAAGTGAACTAAACTCAGGCAATCAGCATTCCCCAAACTTACCTTTGCATTCACCATCAGGAAACCAGTCCTGTATCTTTAGGAATATAAAAATATTACATTTGGATTAAATGAAACAGTCCTGACAGGATGAGCCAAACAATGTTTATTTGCCCAGTGTAATTAGGATAATGAGAAATTAACTACATACACCAATAATCTGAGACTGTTATGAGCAAGATTAATTTATTTGCAGAGACATCCCTAAACGACCCCAAGGTACTGTGTTATATATATGCTACACTTCTGAGTGTTATGAATCGAGGGAGCAAAGAACATTGCAAACGCTTTTAGATTCGTTGGAATAGAAAAAGAGAACAAAAAGTAAACCTTACAATTTGATATTAAATTTATTCCCTCCATTCCATGCTAACTCTGGGAACGTTACTCAGACCTGTGAATTGCAGAAGCATGTCCTGGATTTTACTGCAATTTTCTATTTAGCAACCTACCCCTGAAATATTATCAGTAACATTTCTAAAAGCCAACATAGCAGAAACATGCTAAAGCATACTGTTATCAGGAGATGCTATAATGGCAAATTTATTTCCCAAGAGGAGGCAGCTTTTGTGGATCTGTACATTTTCTGTACACTCACTTCTGAATGCTTCGGTAATTATTTATTTGCTTTATGAGACATTGGTGACCTCTGCAACTACTAACTGACCGTTTGCAACCACATTTTTTTTTGTGTTCTTATTTCAAGGCTTGAAGTGTTTTCTCTTGGCTAATTGGCTAATACTTTTTCAAACTGACTTCTGCTTTAAATCACCTCCCAGAGTAAGAATTCAGGGCAAATGGGTTTGCTGATTTATTTTTTAACAATATATAAGAAACAATCCATTAGAGAAATGATGCTATTGATTTTCTTTTCTGCAGAATTCTCACTGGATTCCATTGTCCTCTCTCTCCTTTGATTCTCTTGCTGAGATGCTATTTCTACACTGAAGAGCACTTAATTTTTGTGGATCAGGTCAGCATGTGTTCAGATCACTGCTCTACATGAAGAATTAAACTATTCAGTGAATCCTAAAAAGCTGTGCAGTCTTTAATTCCAGTCCCATTGACATAAGTTAATATAATTTTAAGATTTGAGTATTATTTTTACTAAGTTCTCACTAGAATTAGTGTTTTTTTTCTCAGCATATTGCAAGATAATACACAAGTATGGCTATAAAATATTCTGTTTATCAACAAAATTTGACAATAGTTTTTAAAAGAATGGGTTTAGGTTTTAGGTCGAGGTCCCTGCAGGAGATATATACTTCAGACAGACATCCATCATTGTTTTTCCTCCCACCATTGTCAACAAGTTTGTAAAAGCAGATCAACAAAACCCACTAGAATATTCACCACCTGCTTTCTGATGTTCAGAGGGAGAGGTGATGTTTCCTGTAGCATTAGTGAAGTGCTGTCTGACTCACAATTCATAATCTGTTTCACCACAAGTTATGAAATCATTTGTTTAACCTGCATTCGTTGCACTGCACAAACAGCCAACACATTCTTTCTCCCCCTTATATTTCTAGTTGAAAATGCTTTGTTTAAACACTAAAGATATTTTTTTTAAAGTACTGAATGTTCTAGTTGCCTAGACTTTTTGTAAGGTCTTTTCTTCCTTTCTGTCTAAATGCGAACTAAGATTTTCCAAAAGGTATCTTGCTTGATTTTTTTAAAGAACTGACAAGTTTATAACACCCACAGAAGATCTTTTTCTGCACATACCTGATCATATATTTTTGTACTATAACAGACATACCAGGAAACTACTCACTTGACATTGAAATCTCTCTTTTCTGGCTTTATGGTGACATATTTGAGTTTTTGGCATACACAATGTACTGAACTCCTGCTGCAAGCGACTGCCTTCCACTCACTATGGAAGACAGGGAGGCCTAGGCTAACTTTTTCCTTGGATCTGGTAGGTCTCATTTCATCACTGTAAGACTGATAACTTTTTTTTTTTAAGTGCAATATTGTTTTATATATACACATATATAGATAAAATTTGTTTTATTATATAAATATGTCCATGTGTGCATACATATATGTATGCAAGTGTATCTTATTCTGAAACATATGCCATATATAAATATACTTCTGTGTATTCATACACAGGTGATGTTTTGAAAGAGGATTTGTTTGTGGGGGTTTTTGTATCTTCCCAAAATCTGTTAAGCCTGAGTATTCACATAGGTAAAAAGTAACCAAAACCAGAAATTTCCCTGACCCAGTGAATGTGGTAGGGTTCAATCAGTACAGGATCTGCATTCTACTAAGTCTTGAAAATTCTGCTAATTATGAATTCAGAAGGTAAAATACATGACTGATTGATTCAGTCCCTGTCTGCCACTTAAGTCCACTCCCTACACATGTGTAACTTCTATCATCAGGGTTGCCTTTCTATCTAACACTACATTTCAGCAATATCCAAGATCAACTCCAGAGAACATGGAAGGAGTAAGCACATCAACACAGATTTGGATCACTTACTCTTCCTTCCCCCCCTTTCATAAATGAGTTCCTTTAACGCTTACACATAGTATCTAACTGGCCATATATAGTAAGGAAACAATATTTGTGGTTCTTCTAACAGAATGAAAACACATTGTCTGAAAATTTTCATTATGCATCAATCCTGCTGTATTATTAGGCTAGCTATGCCTTGTGGGGCCTTTAATTCATTTGCTCTAGGTGGCCATTAGGAAGAAGAAATCATACCTGTTATTTTTTAATCTAATCAGATACGGTCTAGTTTACTTCCAGGTGTATTCTGTTTACTAAAAAAATAAAATAATTCATAATTTCTTTAGAATCTGTTTGTCATAATTTAACTGCCTTCTCATCTTCTCCTTGCCTTCTAATGTAATAAGTCAGCCCAATAAAACTATTGTGACTTTCTTCAGAACTGACAGAAAAAAAAGTTTTTCTTTACTGTCAGCAACTGCCAGAATTCTAAAATATTAAGTTTTGAAAAACATATGAACGAGCAAGAAATACAGACCACAAAAATGACTTCTTTCCAGAGCTAAATAGATAGGCCTTATATTAATCATTCACAAAATTTTATCTCCTTCCTATATTCTGTCCTATTTAAATATAGAAATTTTGATTCAAATTTATCACTGTAAATAGCCAGAACGAGGGGAGAAAAGAGGATGTCCTTGCAAGAGCAGTGATTCACGAGGGAAACTTTGATTTTGCTCTGGTTTTCTTGTTTGAAAGTCTTTTAAATTGCTTGGTCTGGAAGAGGAGGTATTTAATTTTGTTTGCTACTTAGCATTAGTCTGAAACAGTCTTTCACTGTGTAGAAAACATGGAATGCCAGTATTTCTTCCCCAGAATCAAAGGCCATATTTCCTTTGGCTCTTATAATATTCCACATGCAGTTTATCCTGAGAATCATATCTTCCCTCCTTTTATAACCTCAAAGTACTGCAGTGATAAATCTGGTTAATTTAAGTTTGGAAGAACATGCTTAGGTAGAACTTTTGATTTTACTGAGTGTGCATATGACTTTTCTAAGGAGAAAGTACAACTAATTAAGAAACTTTTTGCTGCCAATGTTAAATAATGAAATTAAATAATGTAATTATATAAGAACTGTGAATATACTAATTTTGCTGGTGTCATGATTTAATTCCCCAAAAAGAAGAAGAATATTATGGAATAAGGGACAGAAACCTCATCTGGAATATTTTGCTATTTAGAGATTAATTTTGAAGATGACAAAACAAAATTGGTACAGGTTGTACAAAAAAAAAATTAAAAAGTTTTAGGTAAGTGTAGTTACGCTTGGCTTAAATATCACAAAACAAAAATGAGAGGAATTTCAATTAACTATACAATGTCATCAAATTTAAAAACTAGACTGATATAATGTTGCTGACAAAAGAGTTCAGAGATTGATGTGAAGTGGGAAACTTTCATGAAATGAGAAGAAACTTTATCTACACAAAACAAGTAACATAGGAATACACTACAACTAATTTCTACTCTACAAGTGATTTTTTGGGAGGGGTAGGAAATTGCTATTACATCCAGAAGCAGGGTCTGCAAACAGCACTTTTTTTTTCAGATTAGTCATTAGACAGCTGCTTGTAAATTCACATCATCAAACATTTTTTTAGGCCTTGCCTCTGATGAAGTATAGCTTGCCTACAAACTTTTACTTTACTTGTTCATTCAGTTTAATTACAAGAACATAGCTGATTATGTCCTTCCTCCGCATGTAATATTTTCACTGATATTTTACAATTCTGAATATAACATTAAGAAAACTGAAATTTGCCAGGCTATTAGACTACAAAAATTTTATTCTTCCATTAAGCAGATGGAAGGTGAGCCTTGACCAGCCTGCCCAATACTAAGTGCAATAGAGAAGGATAAATCCAGGTAAATATCGTTGATCCAGTATCTAATTGAAGCATTTATATACTTTCTTCTGTTCTGCTTTTGGCAAAGGAACATCAGGAAGGTGAATTTATTCCCTTTTGTTTATCATGGTGTCATGTAAATTTACATGTCAGTCCAGCACTGGAAAGCAAAAGGCAGATCAAAAGTTTCTTGAACCCTTATCTTCACCTGATACATCCTCTGTTGTGACTATAATGAACACTGGTGAAGAATTAATAATCAATGAAACAATTAACAAAGATGATAAGTAGTTTCCTTTTCTTCTTGGAACAGAAAGTTTGAGTAGAACATCATTTGACAATTTAGCTGTCAGCTCACTTCAGAGAGGTATCTATATGTTTTTTTTTTATATGGTGAAAGCTCACATCCTAAATTCCACAAAAAAATAACTGTCTGAAGGTTTCCTAAGGCTTATTCATGTTGAATTACACTACAGTCATTATACCAGAATGGAGTTATTCATGGATGTAAATGTTTCCTGCAAATATTTTAAAGTCGACAATAACAATAGAAGCATTGGAGAGTAAGGTGATAAGTTCAGAAGAAACTTAGCAGTAAAATCTGAATTCAATCCTCTGTCATGAATATTTCCATCACATTCTCCACAAATATATATTTTTTATAAATATCGTTTGAAAAAAACAGGTAACTCAATGGCAAAACCATAATCCTGAAACAACCAGCAGTACTCATACTTGGACCACCGAAGTCCCATTCTGTTCACAGAATCAGCAGTTACTAGCTTCAGACATGAACTGAAGTCCTCCAACTTCTACCATAATCCAATCAGCCACTTAGTCTTGCTTCTGGTCAGAAATATTGTCCTGCAACAGCCTGAGGAGGACAGCTGCTACTCACGATGCTAGGGACAAGGTGGATTGGACAATGTGGATCAGGCAAGGCAGACACTCCTTTCCAAGACCAAGTCAAGTCAGCATCACCTGACACTTAAAAAGTCAAACACATCTAGTTTAAGTCAGAGAAGGAGTGACCTTATCATGAAATGAGGCTTAGGAGACCTGATTATCTTCCAGAAAAGGGCAGAATAGCAAACTGTAGTTGTGGATGGTCCTTGGATTCTGTATGATATTTATTCTACTACCATTTACTTGCTGTTAAAACTATGTTCTTAACAGGATTCATGTACACATACCTCTCAGCAAAACTCACGGGACATTTGACAAGAAAAGGGCACAGGATACTTGTAAAACAGCATCATAAGAACCAGCTGAGAAAGCATTTTTCTCTATCAAATTTATTTTGTATATGTCTTGTATAAGAATGTCTCTACACTCCAGCTGCTACCACAACTGGCAGACTTTAGACTGTTCCTCCCAGGTTTCAAACATCACTGTAATTCATGTCTTAGTGGTCTTACTGGCAAACTACCAATCAATGAAAGAATGGAAAATTAATTTAGTGCTGAAGGAAAAACAAGACCAAATTTCCAAAACCAGGATTTTTTTTTTTCATATTATTAAATAAGGTTTATTAAAAGCCATTTTTTAGTGAAATAACTGAAATTCTGTGAATAAAATGAGAAAGTGACTTCAGCACATCACAGCACACAAAACAAGGAAACATCAGGATGTCAGACGTGTTTGGAAAGCTCAGACAGGTGATAATTTTAAGTGCATCAATGAAAACAGTGGGAAACAGCTGTCTCATTTTCAGGACTTTCAAATGTCAACCAGCTTAGCTGCTTCAGTCAGAAAATTTGTCTTCTAATGGTCTTAGTGCTTCAGAAGTGTGATGTGTTGCATCTGAACATGTTTCATTGGGGAAATTAGAGATCAGTATGATGGGAGTATTTAAAAGAATGGCAGATCAGGCCAATTTTAAGCTCTATAACCAAATTTTACTAGATTCATTAATTCACAATGCAATTATTGCTAACAGTTAATTGTTACACATTATTAACATCAACACTACAAGTGCAAAAACATTAGCTTTCAACTCTCGTATTCTAAAGGAGCTGTGAGTTCACAACATGGAGCTGATGCTGTATATTTAGTGATGATTTTACCAAAAAAAAGTCAAATACAGGAAAATAAAATGCAAGAAAGACAAGTGATCCAGAAAGAAACAATTGGTCACCACCAACCAACTGCTTTTTGAATAAGTACTGATAAACCTGTGTCCTGTTTCGTGACATTCATCCACACAAATGTGCACAAATCTCTTCCAGCTTTGACGACTAATAACTTAATTGGGTGCCAGACTGGAGGCCTAGAACACATTTGTTAGCTTACACGAAACAATTGGTCACCACCAACCAACTACTTTTTGAATAAGTACTGATAAACCCGTGTCCTGTTTCGTGACATTCATCCACACAAATGTGCACAAATCTCTTCCAGCTTTGACGACTAATAACTTAATTGGGTGCCAGACTGGAGGCCTAGAACACATTTTTTAGCTTACACATTTTCAAACCTGAACTTTCTTCCCTCTTCTAAGGTCTCTTCAGACTAATTGTTTCTTAATTCCTGCATTCCCTGTTCTAGACTTAAGTCCAATAAGCTATTTGCCCATGTTTTACACCTCTTCTGTCACCTGAATTTTCCTTCAGGCCTTTTTCCAAGCCTTTATGGTACAATGTTCCCAGATAATAGACAGAAGGAAGCTTCTTGCTGCTCAGCAGTTCTACAATTCTCACTGCTCTGACTATGTGGGACTTCTGTGAGCAACCAGCTAGATGCAATTCTGGCATCTTCCAGACATCCATCTTCTGGATGTCTGCTTTACTTTGTTTCTTAAGGAACATGACCCAGAGAGAGGATTTTTGTATACTTGCTCCCAGATTTCCTACTACCACTGCAATCTCTCAGCTTGCTCTGCAGTCTGTTCGAACAGACCTTGTTCCCTTTACAGATGGAGCTATTTTCCATGCCTATAAAGAAGCACCCCCAACCCCAGTTTTATTGCAATTAATACAGCTTTATAGAAGCCAGGACCAAACCTGTTTATATTGTATTAACACAAGCAAAAATGTTTGCAGCTTACATAAGTGGCAGACAGAGCAATACTTCTTATAGAACAGGCTTGCCTGCTTAAGATAGCTTAAAAAATTGCAACTAAATATGGGAGAACTACATTCAATAGTAGTTGAATGCTGAGTAGTTGTGTTATTTTGACTCCTCTGAACACTTGTTGATATATGTTTGGAAATTAATGAACATCTCTGGGCATCTTTTGTAAAAGATGATGTATGTGCCATACAGTTTTGCTGTTGCTGCATATGACACCACAGTAGGAAACAGCTCTTCCAAAACTTGAAAAACTATTGCAAGATCTTGGCACACAGAAGACTTCAGAGTAATTTTCTCATGTCATAGTCTACATCTCCTGCTTTACTTTTTAAGGAAAGTTTTCATGCAAGTTACCTTTGCTACAAATAACTCTTCTATTTTTTTTTTTCCTGCTGCTTAATTCTCTCCCAGAGCCATAATACTTTTCCTGTGATAACAAAATTACTTCCAAAGTAAAAAATTATGATGGCCAAAACAAGAGAATGTGAATACAAGTAAAACATAAGCATCCAACATCAAGTCCTTAGGTACCACATACCACATTTTTATGCAAATGTACCAAGTGTTAAAGGAAATCAAAGATGCTTGGAAAGTAAAAATAAAACAATGCAAATGAGGGTCTATACAGTCACAGAAAGGGATGCCTGGTAATGTCTTTGATACAATTTCTTTAGTTTATGTCAAAACTACAGGGTGTATCCAAAAGTTGAAATCCTTTCTTGGATCTCTCTCACGTATGGTATGTATTATTATTTTGGTACTAAGACATACTCCCAAAACTTCATCACAATTATGAAAAATGTATGATACTCCTAATGAGTTACCAGCTGTATTATGCAGTCATTGATATGAAAAACTCTTAAGTCTTCCGACCCTGCTATGCTACCTCATTTACTTGTTAAAATTGTATCTACTTTAAATTTGGCCTAGAGATTAGGCATCACCCACTGGAACCTACAGCTCCGTGTGACCCAGAAAACAAACAAATAAGTTCAAGTATATTAAAAAGTGTGAAAACAGCCTTTCCTCCTGCATAAGATTTCAGAAGGTGATGACAACGTTTATTTCCCTAACATGAATAAACCTTAATTTTATCTACTGAAGATGAACCAAAAAAAATATATTAAACTGAAATTAAACCTTTTCCCTGTAGCATAGAGATGACTGGGAGGGGAGGCAGAGTAGAATGTCTAATATATTCAAATAGCAGACACTGAATATTAAAAGAAGATGAAATCCCCTACCAGTTACTATTTTCCAGATTTTTCTCTCATTTACCCTCCTTTAATAGATCCTGATTTGAAACGAAGATTCTCTGCTTTGCATCTGCTCTATTCTTTGGATTTGTTCCTTTCTTCACACTTAGGGATTTCATTGCCACCAGCAGTTCAAAATGCACAGTCTCACTAATATAATTTCATCAAATAAATAAGCAAAGAAATTCATAGTGTCTAGAAAATCTATGTGCAAATAAAAGACCTTTTATAAGTAAAAAAAGAAATTAATAAATAATTCCTGTGTAGTTTCTTAAAATAACAATTTGACTTTGAGAAAACAAATGAAATTGTGTGATTGTCATAGCCCCCCATATCCAGCAGATCCTGAAGGATATTTGGCTGATGCAGCTGGTCTGAAAAGAACATGATTTACATTAGGGGCACATTTCAGTCTGACAGGGAAGAAATAGAAAATACAAACCTTTCATGCACATGAAAGTACACAAATTGTTGCAGACAAGAAAATGTCTGCGGGGTTACATCTTTTAAAATCTGCATGACAGTTTTGTCTTGGAAACACGAAGATTATTAGTTTGTATTTTCACTAAATTGGTTTGCATTAAAAGAAGTCCTGAGGAAAGCAAGAAAAGCATACCTTTATCTACAGATAATCTGTTATTATGATGTTGGGATGGTAGAATGATGTCAACATGATGAGGCCTGTATTTATTCCCCCCCCAGTAATACAGTTTTGCTATATCTTATAAAAAATTGTTATTTCCAACTTTTTTTAAAATCCAACTTTTGATTTTCTGTATTTTAGTGAGACTATTTTCTACACCTATACAGAAGAATATATTCCTTGGTTTTAACAGTTCATAAGTAAGGACTTGGATTTATCCTTAATCATAGAATCATTTAGGTTGGAAAACGCCCTAAAGGTCATCAAGTCCAACTACTAACACAACACCACCAAGTCTACCACTAAACCATGTCCCTCAGCTCCATATCTACGTGTCTTCAATCTCTCCAGGGATGGGAACTCCAAAACTGCCCTGAGCAGCCTGGTCCATGCCTTGACAGCCCTTTCAGGGAAGAAATTTTTCCTAATATCCAACCTAAACCTCCCCTGATGCAACTTGAGGGCATTTCCTCCTGTCCTACCACCTGTTCCCTGAGAGAAGAGATTGGCTCCCACTTCGCTTCAGTCTGCTTCCAGGGAGTTGTTGAGAGTCAGAAGGTCTCCCCTGAGCCTCCTTTTCCACAGGCTAAACAACCTCAGGTCTCTCAGCTGCTCTCCACAAGACTTGGGCTCTAGACCCTTTACCAGCTTTGTTGCTCTTCTTTTGACACGCTCTGTTTCAACGTCCTTCTTGTAGTGAGAAGCCTCAAACTGAGGCTGAAATTTGAGGTGTGGCCTCACCACACCAGTACCTGTACCTCCAGTACAGGAGGACAATCACTTCCCTGCCTCTGCTGGCCACACACTGTGTTTCTATGGTGCTAAGAACATCATTAACTACTGCACTATACATGAAATTGTAAATGAAAATTATTCCCTACTGCTCAGCACCATAGTAACTGATTCAAATGTTAATGTTCTATTAACCAACACCACAGTGACCATGTTTAGTGCAGAAGGATTCAGAGTTCAGGTTACCACCTGAAATCTGATTGTTCCCACATGTAACAGCAGGAACTAGAACCACTATTTACATCTTGAACAATACTAACACTTCAAATATTTTATCCACTTTTCTTAAAATGCTCTGTTAGTACTGCTGCAAACTTTTGCTCTAGTAAGTAGCATTTCCACTTCAACCAGCAGAGACATGGAGAAAAAAAAATATAGCATCCAAGTAGTTCATTACTGAAATAGTAATATTAAATGTTACCATAATATTAAAATATTACCATATTTCTGACTTGACAGAAACTGCACTTTCTATAGACTGTTTCAATTTCTTAAAAAAGTTTCTTCAATTTAGGAAAAACATTTGAGGCAAAGGAATTCTCAGGAACTACATTTTAGAAATAACAATGAGAAATCTTTGACATTTTGACTCAAACAGTTCCAAAACCCTCCTTTTCCTGAAGGTAAGCAGGACTGGGGAAAGGATGGCTCAATGAAAATGTCAGAGGCGGTGTTCTCCTGGAGGCCTGTCTGAGTGCTGACAAAGTCCTTTTCCAATTTCCTTTAAAATGGATTTGGGAAACGTTTATTAGTTCTTCCTGAAGTGCTTGTAATTACTTTTTCTTGGCTGTTGAGTGTAAGCCTGCAGGCCAGTTTGCACACACTATCTATTGTCATTCTGTGCAATGTGCTTTGACAGTAGATATTAAGTCTCCAATATAAAAAGGTTTAGATGTACTTTGTGATCCTAATCCATGCAAAAAGTTGTCATGCTGATTGAGAATTCCTTCAGATCAAATTTTACAAAAGTAGCAACTGATGTTCAGTGTTAATGTGGCTTTACTTTGTGTATAATTATAATTTTACCTATACCATATAACAGTCTTTAAAGAATAGGCTCTTTTAGACCTAAATTATGTGGAATAGCTCTTCAGGCAAAAACTCACTCTTACTTCAGTAATGCTGACCAGTTTTTATAGAGAATATCTACACTCCGAGTTTGACCAGGAGAGTACTTTTGAAGTAACTCTTCATCATCCCCAATTAACAATTCAGTTCATGTTTAGCAAATGTGAGATTAGAATCCTTTTAGAGGAAATCCAAAGCAGAAAGCCCTCTCCATGAGGATACTTAAGGCACTCCAGGCACTAACAAGCATTCAGTCCACAGTATCCAATTAGAACCAGTCTAAACAAAAATCCTCAGAATTCTGAGTGCATCTTATTGATCTGCACTGCTGTGCTGTACATATCTGTTCCTATTTTACTGCAGTATTTGATGATAGACATAACCATATACCTAACTTGGTTATTTCCATGGCATATCACACCAACTTGAAAAAAAATCTAAATGTGAAGGTTTATGGGGTAGAAACCCCACTTGGCATTCAGAGATTTCATCAGCACTTTTCCAGTAACCATGTGAGAGTAACAGTTTCACACCAAATTTCCAAAGTCTGTGATTCTATTTACTTCACTGATAATTTTGAAGTGTTCCATTTCTTTCCCTGTCTACATAAAACTATTCAGAAAATAATCGTTTCAGGAAGAGAGCTCATTTGTTGAAATGAATCAGTTTCATTCCAAACATGAATTCATTTTAGAATTCTCTTTCAGCTTCTGAACTGTATCATGAACATAAGAAAGCACTCTGCAAGCAGGTACACTATAATCAGTTTTCTTAAAAAAAAAAAAAATTGCAAGAAATTTTCAGTTTCAAGTCCTGGACTATGTTAATTTTCTCTCATCAAATAAAACAATTTTCCAGAGGAGAATTTAATCATATTTGCTTTTGAAAATTATAGGCAAAGTAGAGCCACATATTGAAAAGGTTTTTGCAGGGAAAATAAAGTAACTATCTTGGCTTCTGATATCTACCGCCCAGCATCCTAGGAGTATAGCCCAGTCCAGCTTTAGCTTTAAGCAAAAGTTAATTTACTTTGTGATCCCTTAAAATGTTATTCATAATATTAAAATGGATATTACTTGTGGATATTGGGCATTAGTTTCTTTAGAAAGCTAATAAACATCAGGATTTTTATTCCCATTCCAGTTGTATTAAAAAACTAACACTTTCAATCCAAAATAAAATCAACATGAACCAAATGAAAACATCAGAAGAAATGAGTTTTCTGAAGTGCAAGTTCAAATGACTTCAAAATGACTACTTCATTATTTTGGATGAGTTTAGATAAGAAAACAAAGTGTTAAATTACTAGTGCAAGTTGTGAAAAAACAAACAAAACAAAAAAAAAACAAAACCAAAAACTAAAACCCAAAAAAAACTTTCAATTCCCCTTGATCCCTTAAAAAAAAAAAAAAACAACATTGCTGAAAGTTATAAAACTTCACAATATTTTCATTTTCTATTCCACAATAACTTTGAGTTATCTTCTGAAATGAGACTTGAAAGCACGAATGATATTATTTTAGCACTGATAATGTTTTAGAAATGATACTTTCCCAGAATTGGAAACTAAACCAAAAAGTATTTCTACAGAGATCAGCTTCTACATGCTTTTTAAACATATTCTATCTTGAGTTAACTGTTTATGATCAAGAATGGAATGCAATAGTACAATTTTTCTAATCTTTTTATTATTTCTCATTATGTCTATTACAAAGTTTTTGTCTATTACTTTGCCTGTTCTCATGTAATTACTCAGGCAATTTAGCACCACAGTAACTAAGGCAGATTATCAATAGATTATTTTAATTGTGAGACTGTATAATATATTACAAAAGAGAATTAAAAAAACCTGAGACCTCAGAGAAGCAAGTTTATTGCCTTCTATCAACACAATCCCAAAAAAGACCCTGAAAGGACAATTTACAGATATTAAGAGAAAGACCAGCTATTCCCTGGTTTGACATTTTGTTTGTAAGTTTTGCAGGTCTCATCCTAAGTACTTTTGTGAAGAAATGTTAGCCTTTTTCACAAAACAGTTATTTTAGCAGGACAATGTCAGTCAGCTGTAAGACTAACCTAAAATCAATCATAAAACCACCGAAATACTTCAGTAACTGGGAATTTAATCAGTTTACTTGACTGTAGTAGCAAAAACTATTAAGCCACCACCTATCCCCCAGGGAAGGGGTTTGAAATATAGCAGTTTTAATTTTGGAATATTTTTAAAATACATGTATTATTTTAAATACTTTGAAACTACAGCAATGCACTAGTTCAAGTATACCTCCAATATCAACATCTAATGTTACCTGGTGATAGTGATAAAGAAAATGTTCTCCAGGATTATTGTTGGATACCCCTGAAGTGATTTTTGAAGTTTAGGAAATTAAGGAAGGTTTTTGTGCATAAAAATCAGTTCTTTTCTGTATGTCAGGAAACTTTAAAAGGAAGCAGTTTAGATCTAATTTCACTGTCTTCATTCTGTATCTAGATTATTTTAAAAATTTATCTAATAAAGCTCAGTTTCATTAAGATTATCCAGGCTGATTTTTATTTCTTCCAAATTGTAACATAGGAGACAAACCAGGATGGCATGTCAATCAGTACATCATTCTAGTGGAGTTGTGGCAAATTACGAGAATTTAGAATCTTCATAAGAATATATTGATATCAAAGAAGAATAACATGAGAAAAAAAAACAATCCTAATTGGAGTCTTAGAAGGCACAATGTAGGATTCTATTTTGCCCAATTCACCATCCATTTGTCTGCTAAGGAAATCTGAATAATCACATTGCTTCAGACCTACCATCTATCTAGATCAGTTCTCTGTGTCTCAGATTCAGAACAGGAGTTCTGACTTGGATTTTGGTGTGCTTATTGTTACCTAGTATTTATCAGGAGTTGCCCTGAAAAATTTCCTGATGACATGAAAGCAGCTAAGTTAACAGCAGGGCAAAGAGGGACAAAAGACCTCTGTTGTTAATTCTTCATTTCAAATAGGTCTGACAAAATATGTTCATCAATAATTAAAATTAAAAAAAATACCCAACTTGTGTTACATAGAAAAGAAAATTAGAGTTATTGAGGAATTTATACAGAGATACCAGTTTAAAAAGTCTTAATGACTGAACTGAGTCAGCTGACTGGTCATTCAGGGGTTTTCTAAGTGGAATTTGCCATGAATTTTGATCATGGAAATTCATTAGCCATGTTTCCCAGTATGTTTATCTAGAATTTTTAATGAGACAGATGATACCATCACAAATTGAATACACAGGAAAATGGAAAAAGAGGAAAAACATCAGTTTCAGTCCTTTAAGAGGTATATTATTTTTTTTCTAAAGGTCACATAACACCTTAAGATTATGGCTAGGTTGTGCCAGCCTTATAGAGATGTAAAAGATCTATTTTTTGGTAGGAGTCATGCAGTAAGGTCTGTTAAAACCACCCATTCCTCAGCTCAGAAGGGCCAAAGGAAGTTTCTTGGTGCAAGACACAAGCACTGGCTGGATCTAGTACTTGTACATTGCACGCTAGTTTCTCTCTACACAGAAGAGGATTTCTACAGGAATTTCTGCAGCATATAAACATAACACGGAAAGTTTCCTAAGGCTTATTATCATCCAAGTAGTCAGATTTTGAGCTTATGATAGATGTATCAGGAAGAAAAAAATACCATAATCCATGACTTAAGACAAAATAACATTATATGCAAAGTCACAGTTAAAAATTAATAGAAAATCCTTAACATAAGAAAAAAATTGATATGGGAAAAAAAAAACAAACCCACATTATTTGGTCAGAGAGGCCATTTAAAATAATGTGACATGCAGTTATTTTTAATGAAGTTTAAAAACATAAATAAGGCTTCGCATTAGAGAGAATAAAAAATTAGCACCAGACTAAGCCATGTATTTTCTTTAACTTTTGGAATAAAATTCTTCCAAATGTCAGTAGCATCATTAGCATTAAAAATATAGGTCAGCTTTTCCACCGATGGTAAATGTGAATCTAACTGGTTTCTGCCAGTTTTAAAATTAACAATACATTTTAAATTCCCAGTCTTCTATTTTTAAAGAAAACTACCAAATTAATTTTATTTAAAAATCTTACAGGAAGCTTAAAAATTCATTTTATAGACTAAAATATTAAAATATAAAATAATCAATTCCAAATGAACTTTTAACACTCGTTACAACAATTCTTGCTTTTGTCCGATAAGTAAAATAGAACTTATAAAAAACCTGCCCCAGCTTCATCTCAGATGTTTTCAAATCTGAGAGGTTCCTTTTCCAATTTATTTTAAAGACAACAGAGAATTGCTGTTTTCAAGACACTTAAAAGGCTTGTTAATCTGTAAGCTTTTGGAGGAATAAAATGCTTCTCTATTTTAATTAGTCCCTTATCCTGCAACATGTTGTCATCACGTGTCACTGTTTTTTGACAACCTGCGCCACCAAGGAGCTTGTCTTCAACACAGATACTCACTGACTAATCTGTAGGCCACTTATAGGAGGGCTTTCCTTTACTATCACAAAGGAAAAAAAAAAAAAAAAAAGGCTTGCTTTTTTATTAGAGAATTGGTCCAGTTGCAACTTCTCCTGTGGCACCGTGTTCAAATTTCATTTATTTGTGTCCTCTCCATAAAAAGGATACATCACCTCCTTTCTTCTGCCCTTCCCATTACTATTATTTCAAACAGGAAAAGGAAGATGAAAGTGTAAACAGTACCATGGCATGGGAAATCCCTGATCCTCACTTTAGTCTCTACATGACTATAAATATCTGAAAGATATAACACAAATAGGACATAGAAAAATATTTTCTTTAAGTAAATGCACTTGCAGCACTCAATTGTTTTGTATTTTCTAAGTTATTCTGCATTTAGTTACTACCATATTAGAGGAAATCACAGTCAATCCATGGATTATATATAGCAAATGACACTAGTGAACCAAAGTATCCAATGAAGTATTTTGTCCCATGAATCCTTAAAATGTTACACACTCGTGACATACATGAAATCTATTTTCATCTAAATTGGAAAAAAGTGCTTGAACTCAAAGTTCTTCTCAGCTGAACTGGAAAGCTATTCAGAATTAAGGGAAATAATCATTGATAGCTTCCTCTGCTGTTAATACTTCCATTCTCATTTCCTGCAATTAATTATTTACATGAGTATTTACTGATTAAAAATAAATTTAAAACCCCCTGATTTTTCACAGTTCTTCGTGTGAGGTAATCTCACACTTTCTTCTCATTGTGCATAACTTCAACTCAGATCCCAAGAGGCACATATTGATAGAAGTCAGTTAGGGACTGTAATGTTACGAGCCATAAAAAAGAAGTTCTGCAGAAACTGGCTCCAGCCCTTCAGTACAGAGAATCAGCTCTGTGATTTCATTTCCCACTAGCTTACAGAATATGATTTTTGATGTTGCAGTTTGGGTCCTTCTCATGGCAGCAGTTCAAGCTTTTTTTCCACGTTCCATCATTAATTTAAATGCTAATGATAGAGATTTTTTTTTTTTTTTTTCCTGAAGTAACAACATACTACCTTTCAGTAGAAAAGGACAGTAATCTCTGAGGAAATTTAGAGATTTCTGATAGGGAGCAGCAGGAGTAGAAACCTGAGCCCCGGGTAATGAGTAGATCAGTGTCCCCACTGACCAGGGTGCTGTCCCTCCAGCCCCAGGTGAGGTGAGCAGAAGGGTCTGAGGACAGTAATGAGGTCCAGCCAAGAGTCCTGAGATCAGCATATAATTCTACGAGAATGCAAGCTTTGAATTCAAGCCAGCAAGGCAAGGCCAGAAGTGATGAGGTGCAAGATCAGACTCAGCCTATCTAAAATATTGCTTGGATACAGATCAAGGACAAGGGCTCGAGCTTAAGCAGCTTCCAAAACAATAGGTGGAATTGCATAGATGATGGCCTCCTAAGAAGCTTCTCAGAGCTCTCTCTCTCACAGCTCTTGTCACAAAAGTGTGCTACAAGGTAATGCCCCCTATACCACAGCAGACTGCACAGCCAGCCCCATGGGGAGAGGATACAGGGGGGCAAAAAAAGGTGGTTAAATAGTCTGGACAAGGCAATTAGGATGATGCACTAAGCTTCCTGATGCTTTCAGTCATAAAAGCTTACACCTCTACATTGGGCTAGTCCTTTCAGCTGTAGTAACCCAGGACTGTGTGAATTTTCTCTGGATCTGCAAACACTAAGAAGTTCTCAAGTGGGCAACTGAGGACTGTTCTTGATAGAATAATTTCTAGAACAGTATGCCAGCTGCAGACAATTGTATAAATGATTTGTTTATTCTACTTTGAGAACATTAATAAATCCAGTCTTAGAAATAATTATGCCTCTTGTCCTTTCACAGTTTGCCTGGCTCTGTCTTCTCTATGACCCTCTGTTACACAGTCAAGGGCAGTAATTACTTCTCCCCATCCAGGTTAATCAAAGCAAGCTGCTTCACCACTTCCTCATATATTATTACATACTCCCATCTATCTGATCTAACTTTCTCCAGCTTGGAAAATCTCCCTTCTACCACAGAAGACCCAATTCTGGATGCTATTTTCCATGTAGAACCTCACAAATGCCAAACAAATGGGAATATTGCTCTTGATAGTAGATTATAGAATACATTTCACCTTCACTGCTAGAAGGATACACTACTGACCACGTTCACAGATGATATATCTAGGTGTTTAAGAGCACTAGCTCTTCAGGGAAGATAAACAGTTCAAAAAGCAGTTTTGTGTTTTGTAACTGAGCAGAGCCTCCCATGCATTCTTGTTTTCATTTGAAAAATATGTCACTAAAGATGGTCAAAGCTTGTTTACTAATTTCAGCTGTTCTTTCTATCATAGGCATGGAAGTCCAGTTTAAAATCTGGACCAAGAAATGTTTGATTTATATACGATAAAAAGTGATTTAAAAATTGAAGAATTAATTTTAGTATAAACGGCTGGATCTTGATGTTCTTACCTCTGCTATGTCAGTTACGTTGAAATAGCTCTTTAATACAGTTTAGCTAATTTAAAGCAGGATAAAGAGACCAAGGAACAGATATTATACAGTTGCCACACATTTAACCACACATTTTTAATAAAATATTAAGAGACCTGCAGAGCTTTAGCATTCAGTTTTATGTGACTTTTTCTTTTCCTTGGTAACCACCGTGCAAAGCACTCACCTGTCCACAAACATCACTACAATGTCCATACCAAAGGTACTGGTAAGGTAAAGGTGCAATACAGAGAAACAAAATGGACTATGTCAATGAGGCTTTGATTCCACTGGTGCTCTTACACATTTCTCTAATTCATAATTTAATGATAAAATCTCCACTGATTTAAAGGGGAGCTGAATTTTAACATACAAATATCATGTAACTTTAATGTGCTGAGCATCTTGATATCTGGGCAAACTAGAACAGGAGGCTTTAAAAACAGTGCAAGTCTCTTTATAGCTTCCTCCATGCCCACCATTTCCATGCTTAAATGAATCCAAACCTTTCCTCAGTTACCTTCCCCCTACCCTACAAATATGCGTCTTCAAGACATACAAGACCATCTCCAAATCATCTTTTGCTGCTTACCAAAAATATATTCTGCTTCTATTTACACTTCTTCCTATCAGTTCTAATTACTTCTAAAGCCTACCTACATCTTGGAAACTGAATTCTAACAGGGAATATGTTATTTCAGTTCTTTCTAGACTACAATAGTATTAGATTTAAGCTGTTTCAGCAAATAGCAAATTTTCTTTTAATAAATAAGAGAAAATGTAGGTTTTTTAATTAGTCTAACCCTATTTCACGCTATTTTTTGTATGTAAAATGTGGAAAAATATTTTATAGATTGTTTGGTCTTCTTGTCCTGACATGGCACTTTTTGAGGCATTTTTAAAAGTGCTGAAGGAAAAGTTAAACTACTCAAGAGCTGAAAACATAAATTAACAAAACAATTTACTTAAAATTATCTTAATGTGATCTGAAATGAAAGGAAAAGTGAATCAAAATGTAATATATTTCCATTTACACTTCTACAAAGTTTTGAATTTTCTGTTTCAGATGAATTATATTGTTCTAGTGAGCCTGTTATGAAGTTCTATAGAATCATTGTGAAGTTTAGTTTAGAAAGGGCCTTGGGCAGTCATCTAATCCAATCCTGTGCTGTAGGTGGGTCCAGTTAGATGAGATTACCTACAACCACCTCCAGCTGAGTTTTGAATATCTCCAGGGCATGTGTACAACCTATTCATTATTTGATAATCTTGGGGAAAAAAAAAATCAATTTCTGTGTATCTAACTAAAATTTCACATGTTCTAGATTGTGCCTATTTCTCCTTATGCTGCCACTGTGAACCTTCAAGAAGAATTCTGATAACTATTCCTTGTGTCTGGCACTCCAGGCAATCTTCCACCTACATTATGGCCAGTTCACATTGCTCCAGATTGACCTAAAATGTCGTATGGGACACTGTTGATGACTTTGCTAAAGATAAGGCTTACAACACCCACATCCACAGAGGAAGTCCTCTCATCTTATAAGACTGTCAGGCTGGTCAGTTAGTGCTGCCTATTCCAAATGAATTCTGCTTTGTCTTGACTTCTCTCACAGTCCCATGATTACTAGGGCTAGCTATGCCATTGACCCATCTGAAGTGAAGTTCTTCCTTCTTTGTTAGAAGGACCAGCAGACCATCTCCTCTAGTTGGCTCATCTATTACTAGCATTAAGAGATGCCTTCAGTCCTAGTGCCGTTTTTTTTGTCCCTTGAATGCTATAAGCATTGCCTCACTCAGAACTAAGGAAAGTCTAAACAGGGTCTTCGTGACAAACAATTCCAAATCATTGCTAGGCATGGTCTCATTCACAGGATTTCTTTCCTTTCCCTTGTCTGTTTCATTTCCAGAGAGTAAATAGTGGAACAGCTGATGTTTGAAGTTACTCTTTATCATGAGCCTCGAGCTACATGCTCTTAATTCTTGATGTTAATGTTTTGTCCTAGCTCATTAGCCCTTTACCAGACTTTATTTTTTTTTTTTTTTTAACAAAGATTGAATAAATTAGGGTTGCTCATCACAGAGGGGGAAAAAGAGAGCAAAACCTTTCACCTTCAAGCACAAAATTTCTACAAAAAAAGAGATAAAGGGTGTATTTTGAATATAAAAAGAATGATGAACTACTATAGATTCCTGAGATCTTCAGAGCTCTCCCTGATGATGTTTAGATAGCTAGGGAACTCCTGTCTGGCTATCACTTTGGAATCAAAGTTCCATACATAATCATGCTTTATAATTAGCCCGGTAACCGGTCAAATGTTTAAAGCATAATGAGATTCAGTTCCCTTTGATTTTCAAAGTCAAATTTATTTCTTCCTTTAATCTTCCTGCTACTTTAACCTGAATTAGATGGCTTAGTTGGCTAATCAAAATTTGAAACTTTTTTAATTCCGTCATGGACCAACTTTCTAAATCGTAATGAAAACTTGTTTTTAATATATATATGATCTACACAGGACTAGATTTGAACCATCTGTCCCAGTGCTTTAGAGTTTGACATCTCTGTTATGAAAATGGATTCTATGTTAACTATATAGAGTCTGGAATGGAAGGAAGGTTGAAAGTTTTCAGTACAATCTGGAGATTTTTATATAGTAGGACAGAGAGGAAAGCTGCCAGATATTTATGTATACTTGGGACAGGCTGTAAAATTAGCAGGTTCTAAGAATGAGGTGAAAAGTCAAGAAAAAGAGATTAATTCTGAAACATTTTATTCCCAGAGGCATCTGCAATTGAACAAAAATTTGAACTACTATCAATCTAAGCAAAACTAGAGCTGCGACTCATTCAGCTTTTTTAAATAATACTTGCTGTGGAAACAAAAAGCTTTGGGGAGAATATTCAAGAGTAGAATACTTGCAGAGGAATGCTTAGCTTTGGGACTCCAACTACAACTATGCCAAAATTTGAGGTGACTTTCTATCAGTTTCTTTTATGAAGGTGTCTACAAATCTCTTCCAGAGAACTTCATCCTAAGGCTTTGTTTTCTAAGAATCAATATTTAACATTTGGAATAATTCTGTCTCAAGAAATATGCTCTAAACAACCTCCTCACAGAGGGTATACACAGCAGGCATCATGAATCTCTCAAATTACACAGCCAAAAGGTTTTTAATTTTTAAATACTTAAGATATCAAGGGAATCTTGATCATTTTCTAACATAATCAATCTGTTTGGGCATAGGTTACTACTTGGGATCAGATAAATCTGCTGCCAAATGGAGACAGTCAGGGCCCAGGTGTATGCCTGGTTCTCTGGGTCTGGCTGGGATGGAGCTAATTTTCTTCATAACAACTTATATGTTGCTGTATTTTAGATGTGTGACCAAAACAATGCTGGTAACACACTAACTTTTTAACTATTGCTGAGCACTATTTGCACAGTATCAAGGTCTTGTGTTTCTCACTGCCCACCCAATGAATAAACTGTGGGGTGCACAAGAGTTTGGCAGGGGACACAACTGAGCAGATGCCCCAAAGAAACCAGAAAGATATTCCATGCCATATAACACCAGGCTCAGAAATTAAATGGAGAGAAGGGTGTTTAGGGAGGTTATCATCTCTTACTCAGGAACTGGCTGGGCATCACTCTACCTGGAATGTGGTGAGTGATTGCCTTTGCATGTCTTGTTTTGTTTTCTTTCTTTGTCCTACTTATCTTTCACTTATTAAATAATTTTTGTTTCAGCTCATTTTCTTACTTTTACTCTTTTCTTCTTCCCCTGTTTGGAGTTAGGGGCCCAAAGCTGAACCCAGGATTCAAGGTGCAGCCCCACCAGTGCTGCTGAGTACAGGGGGTCCATCCCTGCCCTAGTCCTGCTGGCCCCACTAGTGCTGATACAAGCCAGGATGCTGTTTGCCACCTTGTCCACCTGGGGCATATGCTGGCTCATGTTCAGCCACCTGTTGACGGACACTCCAAGGTCCTTTTAAGCCCTATTTAAGCTCAGGCCTTCAGTTTCTGCCTGAGTTGTGCATGTTTAAGCCTACCTGTTTGTAGCTCTTCCTCTTCAGTGGATCTTAGACCTGTGATGTAGGTAGCTTTCTCCTGGGTGGATCCATGGCAAGTATACTGCACCTTGCCACCAGCCCTGTCTCTGGTCTCGTCTCTTGCATCTCCTGAGTGGACACTGCACCTGGATTTTCCTATCAACAGACCTTGTCACCAGCCCCTATCTCTGCCCTCCCTGTCAAGGCCCTGTGAATCTCAGCAATAAGGGCACTGTGGATACTGGGTCACCCTTATCTCCCTGCTTATCCTCCCTTCTGGAGCCTCCCTGCTCCTGCCTGATAATGTATTTATATATATATTGAACACCTGTAATTTACTCTCTGTTCACCTTAGGGCTGGTCTTGCTCGCTTCACCCTTTGATGACCAGTAACTAATTGCAGATATACTGTTTATAGTCCTGGGGCCTCCAATATGTTCCTGTGCCTGTACTCCAAGGATCCCACTCTCCTTTATGCCTATACTCCTATATGCTGTTTTATTCTAGGATCATGGTTGTTTCTACACAGAATAATTATTACTATCTATTAACTACAAAATGTGCATAATAGGTTCTACAATACATAATGGCAGAAAGTTAAATCTAGAACTCTGTATGTAACAGTTACATGGTTATTGGTCAATTACTGTTATAAATAAATAAGGTGAAACAAATTTATGCAGATAAAGAAAAATCCAAAGAAAGCCTGTCAAGTCCTAAAAAACATGTTTTTAGTTTAAGATAAAGCTTGTGGCATGCTAAAAGCTATGGCAATACTGTATTTACTGATCTGTGAAAGCTATGCTGAGCTTAGAAAAGTCTGAAAAAGAGGAAAATGCACATACAAGACTTAAATCAGCCATGGACATATTTCAAGCAAAAGAAATGAGGAAACTACAAGCTGATAAGGAAGATATTCAACATGAAACTGTAAAAAAAAACAAACAAACAAACAAACAAAAACACAAAACAGTTACTCCTGTACATGGCACCAGAAAAAGGCAAACCAAGATGACTCGGAGCATATCTTCCAAAGATGAAGCAATGTGCCAGCCACCTTCATAAATATATTTAACTGCCAAGTTAATCTACGTAGTGATGGGCTCATCTGAACTGCAGAAAAATTATTATCATTAAGCAAATATCAAAAGAAAATCTTCTAAATGTTTTTTTCAATGGAATCATAGAGTAGGATCACTATGGTTAGAAAGGATCTCTAGGATCATCAAGTCCAAACACTATCCCAACATTTCCCTATCCACAATGCCATACCCTCAAGTGATACATCTACTCATCTTCTGAACCCCTCCAGGCATGGTGACTCTACTACCTCCCTGGGCAGCCTGTTCCAATGCCTAACCACTCTCTCAGAGAAGAAATTCTTCCTGATATCCAATCAAAAGCTTCCTTGGTGCCCCTTGAGGCCAGGAGAGAGCCAAAATGGTAACAAAGAAGATGCCAGCAAGGTGGGAATGGGCCCCTCAATCCCTGCTGCTGGCAGAGGCTGGGGTGACGCTGGGCTGCAGGTCCCTCCTGCCTTCCTGCAGTAAAACTAAAACCCTTCCTTCTCTCACCAAATTTGCAAAGCTTCATTTCAAGGCACCTCAGTGCTCAAACATGGGAACAAGTTGCACCAGCCGGGAATCGAACCCGGGTCGCAAGAATGGGAATCTTGCATGATACCACTACACCACTGGTGCACTTGGAGTTGCATCGGAACATATATCTCATAACTGTATATTAGAGTTATCAAGGATGAGACTTCATCCCAGCAGATCAGGATAAAGGCTAATGATCAATTTAAACAGAAGCATGCTTGTGAAAACACTGGTATGTGATGGTGATTATAGCACTGGTAAAAGAGGAGTGAAGTGTAAGCCAATCTAAAGTCCTTCTCTACTCAGAAAACTTCCAGGCATGTCTGTGATCTTCTTTTAACTTAACAGCTAAATGTATTTTTAGGCTTGATAATATACAAACCCCTAATTGTCCTTTCATTAAAATGCTTTTGAATAAAAAATGCTTGGTATTTAAAATTTATAGAAATTAAGTCTTAAAATATAAAACAAGATCAACCTTATGGCACCTCTGTGGCCACCTCTTCTTCCTGCATTAGACCTTCTGGGTTGAACAGAACAGTACTGAAGCATGAAACATTTTGCTGAATATAGTCACATGAAATTAAAGTCAGAATTGCTCTCTGGATTCAAAAAAAGTAATTTGCTCATTATAATCAGATAATTTATCTGTCCATCTTAAAGTTCTCCATGCCATCCAGAAGCACAGAATCTAATAGTGTCAAAATAGCTGATCAATCAACTGTACATACAACTCCAGTTTCCACTATCCAAAGCAGGACAAAAAGTCCCAAGGAAAGAAAAAAGAGACAGAAAAGGTATAATTATTCAGTTTATATACAGCAAAAGCAAAATCTGAGCAATAACCTGCCAGGAATAATTAGGGTATTGTTTTTAATAACAAAGAATAAGGACAACCATAAATTTGTCTTATCTGTTAAAATAGGGGCCATTGTAAACCCATCAATGTATCTAATCAGACAATGAGATGCTCTGTAAAGTCTCCTGTGTTCTGCTCTGCCTTGTATAAGCACATTTCAGTAATTGTTTCCTCTGCCCTTTGTACCTACTAAATGAATGATGAATAGTTATTAAAAGTATGGCTCAGTAGGATTATTTATGTGACATATTTCACAAAATACATCTTTAATTAAAAATCAGCAATGCAATTATGAACATCATAAAGGAAATAACAAAAGCAATATTAAGCAGTTAATTAGGTATTTTTTCTCTTAGAAAAAAAGTCAAGGTACTCCATTTGCATATATAAAATCCTTCATTGAAGGTATTTCACTTCTGTTGGTATTAGCAAAAATATTAATTGAAATGTGTTAGAAAAGCAGCTTTCATTTAAAGTCACTTGTGGGAATTAAGAATTTTCACCTCTGAGGAACAGAGCTAGTCTTCTACTCCTTTAAATTCTCATAATTTCAAATAAAAATGTGCTGTTGCCAGTAAAGCAATCTGTCCTCACCCATCCAGAGGTGACCTGGCCCAGCCAGGAAGTGGGTAGACACCCAGAGTTTGGGCAGCTCTTCCTAGAGAAGGTTGAAATATGGATCAAAGAATGGTAATAATTTGAAGGGATCACTAGAGGACCTCCAGAAGTCCCTTCCGACCCTTTCTATTCTGTGATCCACAGTTCAGCCTCCTCCAGGAAGAGCTGCCCAAATGTACTCCTTTCACTGATCTCAAATCACACACCAAGGTTCTAAGGTGGCCAACCACCAGTGGAATAAAAAGCTCCACAAACTCACCCACAACTCTGGATACAGTGGAGGCAGAGACAAATTGAAGACCTAGGCAATTAGTCTGGCTTTAATTGTGTGGCCAAAGAACACCACCACTGTTCTTCCCTCTGCTTCTGGCTGTACCAATGTCCCACTGTTGCTGGGGGCTCTGCCTACAGGAGACAGCTGGGGGGAGCCCCTCCAGTAACTGCCAGTCCTACACAGTACATTTACTACATAGATAAGCCAAACAGCACTGCAAGCAGAGCCAGCTTTTATGTTGCCAATGTGGATGCAGGACACCTGATGTTAATGCCATAGGTGTTGGCACCTAATGATGATCTCCTAATTGGTTCACACCCAAGTCTGGCCAGACCCTGGGTGAAAAACCAGCCAGGAGGGTCTTTCTTGCCTGGTTGTGGACATCACCCATATGCCAACCCTCATTCAAGCCTGGGGGTTTAAACCTCAGCACTTTGACAACCCAGTTGGACCAGTTCAACTCACAGACATCTACTCTTCTGGATAAAGAAGTCCCTCTACCACCCTGTTTACATGATCTGTTTCCTGCCTCCTTTTACCACTGGGTGACATTCCTTCTGTCACTTTTATAATCCCTAGTTCCCTTGGTCACTCCCTAGAAGACCTGTACTCTATACCCCCCACCTTAGAACATTCATTGGTTGGCTAACCTCTTTTCAGAACTGTAAAGCACCTTCCTTTCCTAAAAGGGGTTATTTTGTCACAGGGGCCACCGTTTTGTTACTATTGTACTCTAGGTGACCTCACCCTCTAATAAACGGGTCTTTCAGCCACTCTTGTTTTATCATGTGTAAAATATGTGAATTTAAACCTTCTTCAGTATCTACAATAATCAATCCTTTTTCACTAAATCTGTAAACAGCCTAGTCAAAAATCAGGTCATCAACAATATGTGCACAAAGAACTGTACCAGCCACTGAGGGAAAGGTTGAAGTTATGAGTTCCTTCATGGGCTTGTTGCAACAGGATAATAAGTAAAGGTTTTAAGCTAAAAGAGGGAAAATTTAGATTAGATATAAGGAAGAATAACTGGGCTGCCCAAAGAGGTGGTGGAGGCCCTGTCCCTGGAATCATTCAAGGTCAGGCTTGACAGGGCTCTGGGTGACCTGACCTAGGTAGAGCTGTCCCTACTTGTGTAGGGAGGTTGCTCCAGATGACCTCAAGAAGTCCCTTCCAGCCTAAAACATTCTATGATTCCATGATCCCATGATTCCATGATTTTATGCTGAAACACTGGCACAGATTTCCCAGAGAGGTGGTAGATGCCCCCCCTATCCTTGGAAACATTCTTGGTGAGGTTGGATGGGGCTCCGAGGAACCTTCTCTACTTGCAGATGTCCCTGCACACTATTCTATCAGCCTATACCATCTTCCATTTTTTATACAGCATTGTGTAGTTTGTATAAGTGTCTACTTCATAGAGCATATAGAATATAAAGGTTCCTAAAAGGGAAAAGCAGGGAGTTCTCAGCCTATTTCTTTATCTTTTAAACCACATCACTGCAACATTTATTCAAATCATCATATTGATTTCTCTGAATTTTTTTTTTCTTATCCTCACCTTTTCCATGGAGAATGTAATATAAGCTGTGATGTGGCTTTTGAAGTATTAGAAAAATTAAAAGTTTGACTTTCCACATTTATTTCTTTAGAGTGAAATCACTCATCATCTGTCCTTATGAGCTAAAAGGGTAATTCTGCAGTAGCTTTTCATATAATCTTTATTTCTCAGATTAACTACCCTCTAAAATGTAAAACCTAAAGTAGTGAAACTATATTTCAAAATTAAAAGGTTCAAACAAATGTAATATAATTGGTGAAAGAATAACTTGAATATATAGTTGTATTTTCTGACC
>NW_008594133.1:36958-107971 GCF_000691845.1 Merops nubicus | reverse complement strand
GCCCAGACATTCTATGATTCTATAAACTTTAAATGCCTTGTTTGTGTAAAAATATAAATAGTTCTGTAAACCGTGTTGTCCAAGAAGTAGCCCCAAATGTTACACATTTGATTTAGTTCATGCTGGGTTTTAGGCAAAGAACCACCATGAACTCATATAAAAAACTTGTATGATGAGTTTTTCTTATATACAAAACGTCAATACCTTTGCAACTCTGGAATTATGTAAGATCAGATAAAAACTCTTCTGTTAAAATGTTTAAATTATATTAACATGATATGAAATAAGTCTGTATATTTGATATTTTTCTTCACAATTGGACAGGTAATTAATAGTTGGAATAGCTGGAAGCAATTAGAGTCCTAGTGTGTGTAGCACAGGGTAAATTAGAGTCCCAGTGTGCGTAGCACGGGGTACTTCTGGGAACATGGGGCGAACGTGTTTCGGTAGGTCAGGCTGGAAGGAATGGCTCCGTGGCAGCAGCCTGGCTGGCTCTGCCGGAGGTGCTGCCGCGCCCGTGGGGCACGCTCCCTGCGGGCAGGGACGTTGGAGCTGCTCTGCAGGAGCCAGGCCAGGCCAGCAATGAGCCAGGACTCGCAGGTAGCCCGTGATCCTGGCAGGTGAGGGCAGAGGTGCTCTCTGCTTGGTCGTCACTGCCCGGGCTCTGTGTGTGTTGGGTGTGCAGTGCTGCACTCAGCCTCTGCTCTGGCACCGAGAGAGACCAGCACTGCTTTCACCGAGGACAGTACACATCCACAGGCCAGAAACATGCATGTCACAGACAATGGCACGTTTTTGGATTTCCCCCTTTGAAGAAAGATGTTTAGTAGGTTTTCTCCCCAGAGGGCTGCGTAGTCAAGAGGTAGAAGAAACTGCCTGGAACCTGTTTGAAATACATGGACTTCATATGGGCTGCAGTGGAAGGGCCAGGGAAGTGCCAAGTCAGTCTAGGGAACTGGTAACTTGTGACACTGTCCTAATTTTATTTTTAGGTTACTCTGCATCTGGAAAACTGTCTTGGCTTTGGATCTTCTGCTTAGTCTCTCTCTCAATAAAATACAGGCAGATGCTCTAATTTACTTACTGAACTGACCTTTATACTTTCTCTTCTGGCTTCCTTCCCCAGGAAAGCATCATCCTTTCATATACTATAGTACTGTCGCCTTTCCACCTTTATAAATGCCTACCTGAATTGATCACCCAGTATTTCAGGAATATGTGACCAGAGGGTATATTAATCTTAAATTTCCTCTTTAGCACAGGTGAAGAAACTGTATCTTCCTTTTCCCCTATCACGTTTTTTTAGGTCTTGATTGTCTACATCAACTGCTTCACAAAGAAGAGATGGCTCTGGATTGCTGATCTGGAATTAAGTATCTGGGTGCCACAATATCAAAATAGTTCTGGCAACTGAATTTTAATCTCCAGGACATAGGAATGTTTTTTTTTCGTGTTTAAAGTTTTGTTCTGTTCTGTGTTACTAGTTATGGCATGTTTCAAAAAGATCAGTTGCATGTAAATTAAGCAAGGCTCTCTTAAAACGTGTGGCAAGTTTGATTCCAACTTGCCAAAGTGCAAATCAAAGGAAGATCAAAATACAAAAAAAAATTGTCAGGCTGTTTAAGAACAATAGGCTATCTTTTGTTTTTGTTCAGTCTTACCAGGTTCTCATTTTAGCTTATTTTGTAACTGATTGATAGATGGTGATAACTTCATGCTTCTTTAACAGTTACAGAAACAAAACCTCATTTTTAGAATGACTGCTTATAAAATAGATTTATTGGGTGAGTCAACAGTGTTTAAGGTCACCTCTAGGAAACCCACACCAGGAAAAAAAACAAAATGTAATGAATCTCAGAAATAGATGTGAAATCTTGGCAGCTAGGAAAATAGGATGGGGAAGGAGCTTGGGATGGCTTTGTACATACAAGCATTCCATCCAAGTAGAGATCTAAAAAGTGCAAAGCTACAAGGGGTGCAAGGAGTTGAGTGATACAGAGTTGCTGCTTTGAGCTTATTGAAAATGCTTCAGAATGCTTCTGGAAATAATGGGTTCTGTGGAAATAATGAGTGGAGATATTTGCCCCCCACCTGTGTGGCAAAAGCACTTCTGTTCAAAGTTGAGTTTGTGTTGCGTGCTGTGAGAAACATCTCTAGAAATTTTCAAAGGGTTTAGAACTGGGAATGGAGAGTAACTGTTATCTCCATGTTGCTATTGCTCCTGAGAGGTGCTTGCTTTTGGGGAATTTTGTTGGGGGGCAGAAGTGTGTTTCATCTTTCTTTCTCCTGCATTTCACACCTGCAGTTACTTCTGGTTTGTATTAGAATTAGAGTGCTTTTCAGTTGTCAAGCATTCAGCTGTTACCTCACTTTAATAGCTGACTGAATCTTTTTCTGCATTGCAGAAGATGTGTAACTGCTGTTCCAAAGGAAACGGCAGCATAAAGTTGTACTGAATGTGAGAAGAAAGTAGAATTAGATTAAGTTCATCAAGGTGAGACTTACGAAGGTGATTGGAGTTAACTTGATTGACTGGATGGAGATAGACTCTGCCTACTCCTTGATATGTAAAAAGTCACCAAACCTCAGAAATAGATCCCCTTCCTTCATGCCGTGAACATCATGCAGTTGTATTTGGTCGCATCTTGAAGAACGTATAGGAAGCTTGGTAGGAAGCCCATATTTGGATTACATACAAAAAAATAAATTGTTTTGATGACCTGATTTCAGTCAAAATTTAACCTTGCATGTTGCAGGAATATGATCGTGTAGGCATAATTTACACTAGCGTATAGTAAAACTCTAGAACGTTGCAGATATTCTACATGTCAGTGTATATACCATCATACCCTAGCAGCTTGATTTGATCCAGGCAATTTGCTTTAATTGTTTACAAAACTTTTAAGTAGTCTTTCAAGGGATTCCAGTAAACCATTTTCATAGTCCAGCCAACAGGGGAGTTTGAGGATGTTTAAAGCCAGTGTTTGTTAGTGCCTTTTAACTAGAAGATTTGTAATGATAGGGTTGGTTTAACATCTGGAAGTCTTTGTCAGACACTTGTAAACACAGACAGCTTTATTTATTTAAAGCCTGATGACCAGCTGGTTTGTGCAGTCTTTGTATTGGCCAGATGAAGTACCAAGATGAGCCAGGAACAGAGACGAGAGTTACCAAAGTGGCTTATATCCTAGTTTGACAGAAATTTAATTGGCAGTAAATGGTTTTGTAAGTAGAAGTGGTCTCAGCTGCCTTTTCTGCCTTTGCACACTGTGTTTTGCAGCAGGTGAATGTGTGATTGTTAGGCTGTGTGGTGAATCAGATGATGGAGCTCATGTGGAATGAGATAAATCTTTGGTCTTCTTCTTGGTTATCTTCACTTAGATCACATCCTGTTGTGGATTAGTACATGGCTGCACAAACACTTGTAGACATGAAAAAGAAGCATGACCAGTTTCTTGGAGCAGTGCTGATGTACATCAGTCTGTAGTGTTCTTGAACTCCAACTTGAGATGGAGCAAGACTACTTGGTTTTATCGTTTATTAGCAGTAGTATATACTGTTAAAAGGTAATGCAGGCTGCCAGGGGTCATGTGCAAGAGGTAAAAGTAATTTTAAAGCTGTGTTTTGAATCCTGTATTGAAACAAATGTTTGATTTCAGTCCTGACTGAAGAGCTGATGTTGTTAGATGTCTTGGGCAGTAGTATTTTTTCACCAGTGTGAAGGAAACCATAGGCTTAATTGTTAGGGGTTACTTCTTTCCTGATTGTTTTCTGTTCAGGATTTCCACAGACAGTGAAGAGAATTCCTTTTTCCAAGGGAGACATTCAAATGAACTGATCACTTCATGGCTCATAAACAACTATTTTGAGAAATCGTTTATTTTTGTAGTAATGACCGGATATTGTAAATATGGCTTAAAACTCAGAGTTTAAAAATATTAAAGAATATAAGAAAGATTTGTAAATTAGTATTTATATACATGCCCCAGAATCTTCTAAGTTTATTCTTTGCAGAGCAGGGAACTCCATCCTTTCTCCTTCCCTTTCTTCATTTTCTGCCAACCTTCTCTTTTCCAAAAACAGTGATGGAGACAAGATATTAAGTTACATGTTTAAATTAGATAATTACCTCATTTTATGAACTTCTGAAGAGTTTGAAAGCTTAGATTCATATTTAATAGACACATAATGCCCTTTATAGTGTAACTACATATATTCCTGTTCTCAGCAACTTTTGGATAAACACACAGAAAATAAATCTCATAACATGAGAGGAGAGATAAATAATGTATTTTCCTGATGCTTGCATCATCTTAAAAGAAAGATTGGTTTGTATTTATGTTAGATTAAAAAATAAAAAAGTCACAATTTACCAAATATGCAATATTAATTTGTTTATCAGAGGAAAGTGTTTCTGTGTATCAGATATGTATTTTTAACTTTCTGTTCATGGCTAATTTTAACTACAAAAATAAAACCAATAATACTTGCTGTAGAAACATCTGTTACAATGGGCTAGTTAATTGTTCAGGTTGGTTTGGTTAGTTTGGTTTGGTTTGGTTTTTTTTTCAGTTTTAATTGCTGTCATTTGTAGCAAAGGAGAGTAATTGCCGTGAACTTTGTCCCTGAGCATTTGTTTGCTTTTCCAGCTTTCTTTTTCTGATGAACTGGCTTTTCTGAATAGTATTGCCAAACTTTTAGAAGTTTCTTGTTGAGGTAAATGTACACATCTATGTATATAAATTGCTTTACAGTTATACTTGCATTTAATATATGAAAAGATCTTAGCAAATTTGAGGGTATACAATGCATATATCACATCCCTTTGTCTAGTGTAGAAAACAAGCATCCAAGATCCAGAGATTGCTTTGTAGAGGAGTGAGTGCTTCACTAGACTGCAATGTCACGTGCAAATTCTCCCTTTCTTGTGAATTCTGCCTTTCACCATAAGCAAAGGCTTACGTTCACCAGGAAGCATGGCCATAACCTTAAGGTTTATTAATTTTCATGAAAAGAAGAGTTTTAAACGATAAGAACTAAGGCAGCTTAGAGCCCAGAGTTCCTGCTTTGTTGGCAAGAGTTGTATCTACAGTTAGGTGAAATTTTGACCCAGTCAGCTACGTGTCTCTCTTTCTCCATCCAAGCTTAAAAAGAGACTGGGACCACTCGTCTATGGCCAGTAGGACTACCAGGATGTTTCTGAGAACATCTCCACTGAGAGCTGTGACTGGTATTGCTGATATGGCATTTCAGTTTGCATATGTAGTGTACATGTATCTTAATGTATTAGATGAAACCACTTGAATCTCTTCAATGTACGTCAGAGTCAAATCACCTTGTCAGTCATTTCTGACTATCTTAAAACTAAAAATCAAACCATTACAGTCCTCTGCATGTAAAAGTTCAGATACATAAGTCCCCAGATAACAGTTAGAGAGGGCAGAATGAAATTCTCTGGAGCTGCCAGATATTAGGTATATGTTTATGTTTAAACTCACTAAGCTGTGAGAAGAATGTAGCTGGAAAACTCTGACGAGCAGAGCAGAAGCACAGAATGGTTCAAGCTGGAAGGGGTCTCCAGAAGTCTTTAGTCCAACCCGTGTGGACAGAGAAGAGTCAACTATAGCAAATTGCTCAGGACTGTGGACAGTTGTTTTCTTTATTATATCCATGGGTAGAAACTCCGTAACCTCTCTAGGCAACCTGCTCCGGTGTTTAATCTCACAGTAAGACATTATTTTCTTATATTGAAGTTGACTTTCCTGTATTTCAGTTTCTGTCCATTGTCTCTCATCCTTTTTCTGGGCACAATGGAGTGTGATTCCATCTTCTTCCCCCAGCATTTTCTGGGTCTTGCTGGCATGCTCTGACAATACCCAGACACCTGCATCCTCTGAAACTCCCTGTCCTCCATTGGCTCACTCCTATCAATAACAGCTGTAATCATGCTAATATTCATCACCAGGGCTGAGCAGAGGGGAAATAGTACCTCCCTTGATGTGCTGGCAGTGCATCCTGAGGATGCTATTTGCCTTCTTTGCTGCAAGGGCACAGTGATAGCTCATGTTTAACTTGGTGTCCACTTGGACATCCAGGTCCTTTTCTGCACAGCAGCTTTCCAGCTTGTCCACAGCGTGTATTGGTGTTTGGGATTATCCCTCCCCAGGTGCAAGACTTTGCATTTCCTGTTTGTTTGTTTGTTTGTTTTTAACTTCATGAGGTCTCTGTTAGCCCATTTTGCAGCCTGTCAACGTCCCTCTGCATGGCAGCACAGCCATCTCATGTATTATTATTAACTGCTCATCCAAGTTTTGCATAGTCTGTGATCTTCCTGAGGGTGCACTTTGCCCCAGCATTTGGGTCATTAGTGACGATTAACATCTTCATGAAACAGCATTGGCCCCTGTATCAACCCCTGCTAAGTGACTGCCCTCCAGATGGACTTTGTGCTGCTGCTTGTAGCCCTTTGCCTAGTAGTCCAGTCGCCTCTCATTGTACCTCACAGTCTGCTTACCTGGTCTGTATTTCAGCAGTGTGCCCAGATGTATGTTATGTGGGAAGGTGCTGAAAGCCTTGATAAAATCGAGTGAACCACCCCCCCCTCTTCCTCCATGGAGCCAGTCATCTTGTAGTAAAAGGCTGCCAGGTCAGTCAGGCAGGCATGGTTTCCTCTTCATATATCCATGCTGATTTCACCTTCTTGTCCTTCAGGGACTGAGGTAAGGACTGGTCTGTAGTTCCCTGGATCTTCCTTCTTGAAGATAGGAGTGGCATTTATTTCCAGTCCTCAGGAACCTCCCTGTACTGCCATGACCTTTCAGAGATAAAGTACCCTTAGAAAGCTTTAAAAATAGCATTGGTGCCTTTAAAATTCTGCTTCCTTGCCCCTTTAGGAGTGAAATTTAGGTGACTGTTTCATAGCTGTGAATTGCTGTTCTTCAGATGCTGTCATCAATGATAAAATAGTTATCAGTGTTAAACAAGCAGTTTTACAGCACTGTAGGTTTCTTTAAATAGTTCCCATGACTTCAGTTTGTTGAATATTGTTCTTCTGCTTACACTGGGGAAAGTGCAGGACATATTGCAGAAGTTGAAAATGCTTGATAAAAAAAAATGCACTTTTAAGATTTTCTGTTTTCTTTTTATCCTATTTTTTAGCTTATTTGCTTACAAAGACTGATCAGTGAAGGCACTCAAATGTCTTGTAGGATATTCAGAGTTGGATAGAATTCTCTTGCATCTTATTTTGAGAACTTGTTCCTTTATCTGCAGTTAGTATCATAAATAGACTGAATTTCATGCTTTGCCATTATATTTTGTAATAAAGGCAATAGCTCAGTTCATTAACTCCTTAAATATTCTTTCCTGACTTTTTACCTAATATTTGCAGATGCTGAGGAGAGTTTTGTCTATGACTAATGAAATAATTGGTTCATGTTCTTCATACAACATCCTAAAAAATATTTGAGGGCTTACTCTGTCTAATCTGAGCTGCCATTTACCAGTTGAAACTTGTCTAAAGTTTTCTGTGTGATCAGACTGGTGTTGGGAAGCTACAGGCATAGCGTTATTGATGCAAATGTATGTGATTTCAGGTTTTTTCATTTGTGCATAATTCACAGTTACTTTTTGAGGGATTGTGTAACAAAAAATGAGCCATTTTCCCTACTGCCCCTTTTGTTTCCATTTCCGTCTTTACAGAGGTTGATTTAAAAAAAAAAAAAAAAGAAAAAAAAAAAAGCTGCCCCCAAAATATCAAAATATAATCTTGGTGAAAACATCTTACTGCATTGTGGGAATAAAGTAAGGAATTTCTTTACCTTAAGATATAAAAAAATTCTTGTAATCTGCAAGTAATCCCTGAGTGTATCTTTGAGGGGCCAGATGCACAGCTCTTGCACTGTTGAACTCACATTGGAAATCTTTACTCTTATTTAAAATGTGTTCCATTTCTCACTGTTCCAATGTTAAGATCAGTCCCAGATAGCAGAGAGATACAGTGTATTCTTTGTTTGTGGTCAGAATGCAGTAAGCCTCTGCAGATGCTTTGAAAGCAGTGGTCTAGAAATTAATTTACCAATCAAAGTCACTGTCTGACATTTGAGTGCACAGAATGTCCATGTAGAGGCTTCTAGCCTACCTGATTAATAGCAAATGCCAGGAGAAGACCAATTCAGTGAGCCTGAGAGAAACTGAGGTGGCCCAGCTTGCAACACCTGTGTCAGCAGGTTAACATGGTGACGAGCATACCTGTAGTTACCATGACCTGGCTGATGCATATTATATTGATTTGATCTCAACAGTTGACTTCTTGTCAGCTTCAGCTTTTGTTCTGTCCAGAAGAACAGCAGTGGTGCCAAAGCATTGGAGCAGTTTTGCTCTGGTCTCTTGGACAAGTAGATGAACAGTCATAAAGTGTACAAGCATTTCCATGTCAGTAGTGGTAGTGAAGGCATGTTGGTGTCAGAGTGTATACTCTTGTGGTAAGTTGCATGTCCTGGATGCTGGGGGACAGAGAAAGTGCCTGCAGTTTTAAGATGTAACCAGAAGCTGCTGTTTAAGAGTTCTGAGCTGGTGTTCAGAAGCAGTAACAGTGTGATAATAATCCTGGTATTTTTTCTATTTCTGACAGCAAAATAATGCAGAACTGAGTTACACAGGAGCTGTGTGAAGTATGAGCCTCCTGCTCTTAACTGCAGGCTTCATTTTCTATAAAGTGATAAAAGTATTTTGGAAGTACAGATACCAAAAAAATGTTAATTAGTTTTTCCTTTCTTTCTTTTAGGACTCCTCAAGGATGGTTTCAAGCCGGTATAAAAGGTATGAGATCTTTGTACATAACACATTCCTTTACATATATAGTTGTGCCAGAAATAAAGCTGATTAAATGGATGTTTGTAGGAGAGGTCATCATACTGATACTGTACATGCATTTGATTTAGATGCCTGATTTTGCAGTAAGGACCTAAGAGATGCAGCAAACCCCTCTTATTATGTTATTACTTTAAATTCAGCTAATATTTTGATGGGTCTTTCTAGTGCAGAACAGTTGCCCCAGCAAATGTCTAACTTGATAAGACATTGCCTATGAGCTAGTGGTTTTAAAGGTAATTTATGAACCACCATCTTCTGAAGTTTAGAACAGGAAGATAATTTTGTTACTCTCCACAGTAATATTGAAAGCAGTTTCTATGGTATTGTCATACTGCTCTCTCATTTGTAGGGGATGCTGCCCACATGTAGCATGCCCTCTGTTATTTGTTTGTCTTTGAGCCAAGTGTTACCCTGATCACTACTCAAGTTCTTCAATCAGAAAAATATTTCAGAAGCTCTTGATGCACTTGACCAGTGTGTGAAATTTTTGCCCATGTGAAATTAATACTAACACAGCTGTCACAATTATTAGTAAAATATGGTGGCAACAGGGGGTCTAAAATATGGCAGCTGAAGCAACATTTTTATTTGACATATGGATTTTAAATATTCTCTTTTAGATACGCTTTACTGAGGTAAAATATGTAGGTAGTTAATTCATCTGTGTATATATGTCCTGGCTGTAGATGTAACTGCAAAGAGCACCTACAGTTATCTAGTCTTTACTGATGTATTTTCCACCCCTCAGACTTGTTTGGGTTGGAAGGGGCCTTCAAAAATCACGTAGTTCCACCCCACTGCCATGGGGTGGAACTTCCTTCCACTACACCAGGTTGCTCAAAGCCCCAGCCAACCTGACCATGAACACTTCCAATGATGGGGCATCCACAACTTTTCTGAGCAACCTGTTCCAGTGTCTCACCACCCTCATTGTAAAAAAAAAAATAATAACCTAGCCTCTTATGCCTTAGATTTCTTGGCATGGTTCTGTCTTTTATATTTATATTTGTGGGTTCTCATAAACCTAGTTGAGTGATGTGTTTGATTGCTGCAAGGTTTCTTTTTCTTAATCACTTTGTCATTGCAGAATGGGTGGACTTACTGTCACAACCTTAATAGCTACGTAATTTCCTGAATACTTTTGTATTAATCAAACATATTTGAATTCAGTCTCCATTTCCTCTTCAGTCCCAGTGCAGAATTTCCTTGCTATTTGTATCTGCCGAATACTTGCTGGTGTGTGTCATAGTGCTTTGCAGCTTTTCATAAACCTTATCTTTACTCCGTTCACATGCTGTATATACTCACTCACTTGCAAAAACTTGGCTGTGTATGGGGTGGTAATAAACAGAAGTTTGCACAGTCACATTCATAGCTGATTCAAAAACAAGCTAATTCTTCTGATTATCTTTGCAAAAATAGGCAACTCCAAAGCTAGAAAATGCTAAAATCAGACTTGTTTGTGCAGATGTCGTTCAGTCAGCTTTAGCTGTATGTGGGATATACATTGTCTGTTCATCAACTTTCCCCCTCAGGACTGGCATCACACTGAAGAGGAATCTGACTTGCTGTGAGCTGCTGTTCAATACCTTATGTATGTTGCTGTCTGTCTTACTGCACAGTCTTCCAACCTCATGTTAAAAACAAAGGATTATTTTCCTGTGAAGTCAGCACAGGGTCTAGTGCTCACAAATGCTGAGTTGTATTCTAATTGTCCCTCCATGAGGTATTCAGTGCCCACTGTGATTGGAGTTAGCAGTTTCTATTGGTTTTCCTCTGTGTTTGAAAATTTCTACGTCCCTGTAGTAATTTTTCAGGTCAGAGTACTGGAACAAAGCGTATCTCCCTGTGGCTTAGCATTCTGGTATGAGTGCTGAGGGAGTCATGACCAGAGTCCTCTTCTGTTCTGCTAGTGTTTGGCTTTTTTGCCCCTTCTTACATCTGCAGTAAGGAAAAGTCTTAGAGAACACAGCTTCCTATACACTAATTGTTACTCAGATCACTCAGTTCTCACTTAAGTCCCAAATACAGTAGAAATCCTTCGGAAACTGAAAGTCCTTTTTTGTGATTACACCTAGATCTGTGATGTGAATGCCAGAAGGCTGGATTGAGACCGTAAGCTGCTTGAAGGCTCAAATATGTCAACTTGATGTTCTTTTAATAGTTTTGGGTGTAGTCCGTTAGGTTTTCAAAGCAAGTTCTCGCACAGGGACAACAACCACTCTGAGATCCCATTGGAAACTGCTTCTTGTGTTACTCTGACAACAGGTGGTTAGTACTTTGTGGTTGGGGAAGAGATTGTTAGTAAGCTTTGTAGACATAGGACAGAAAAAAGTGAAAAAATGTTTTTCTAAAATCTTGGGCTCTGTTATAGACTCCATCCCCCACAGAAATGCACAGCATTATTTGACAGGTTTTTAGGTCATTTTCTTCTGTCATTACTGCTCCTGCTTCTCTTCTTTTGCCTTCTCCCTCTTTTCTCCAGTTGTTCTTCACCAGAAGTGACATCTCTTCATCTTGCCATTTTTCTTCACTCCACTGATTTCCATTTCTTAGCCCAGTTAGATGCCCTTTCTGCTCTCTCCCCCATTCTCTTACATCCTTATTTTTAACCATTGAGGTCATAGTCTTCTCTTTGTTATCTCCCTGAAGACTTGGGATTTTTTTTGTGTTTTGTTTCCATGTGTCCTCTTCTGACTTCTAGTCCTGGTTTACTGGTACCATCCTGAGCTCCCAGCACCTTTCCTTTCCCTTCCCCTATAAGCTGTTTTCACGTCTACATTGAAATACCCAGCCTGCTGGTCCTAAGAAGACAAGAGAGACCTAAGAGCAGAGAAGAAGGATCTGTGCTGGGTGTTCTCATGGAATCATTGTTCTCTGAGTATGTTCCAGGCCTCAAGGAATTCATAGATTTTACTACCTATTTAATCAGACATGCTGGCTTCTTTGCCTTACATGGATGCAGCAATCCATGATTAAACATTTATATGACATTTCTGAGAAACCCATTTCACTGAGTGTCCATTGACTGGAAGACATGTTTACAAATGAGCTCTGGCTGATGTTGTGTTATTCTACTTCTGTTCTGGCTGACTTGGACAAACTGAGCCTGTCTCCTTATACAGTAAAGTAAATAGAAGTTTGGGGTAAGGTTCTTAGTCTATAATTGTCCATCTTCTGAGTTTAGTTCAAAAATATCCACAATTACACCCCAAAAGTTTGTGGAAGGGTTCCTTTGTAGCGGCATGATTAACCACATAAAATATTTTCAAAACAAGGTGAAGTTCTGTTGTGATGTGGAGTGGTACTGTGTGATGTATTAAAAGCATGACCAGAATCTTCAAGGGCATGCTGACATGAAGTTGATGTTCATGAAGAGTATTAGGGAGTTGTGATCAGTCCTCCCTCCTGACTGTGAAGCTTCATGTGATTAAAATGTGGGGGTATTGTTCGGTTATAACAGCCTATATCAACTTCCTCATCTCTCATTTTTTTCTAAGCTTTTCTTAAAGTGATACACCTCATCCTGGCCACTCCAAACTGTTGTTACTCTGACTGGGTCTACCAGTTTTTGCACTGCTTTATGAGTAGTTGTTCTAAAGCAAGCACGTTGCCATTAGTAAGAAGTGTTTTCTGATTCGGGTCTGATGCCATCAGCATAGTTGGTGTCATCACTGATTTCTCAGACAAGAGAATGACAAAGTGTACATTGTTTATTGAAACACTGGAGTGTAATCTACATGTCAACAAGAATTATGTTTCTCTTGAATTCTGTGAAAGAGAAAGTTTGTTCACAAATACCAGTAAAGCAAGATATGTATGTGGTCATAGGAATATTTTGATAAGCACAGAGAATTTGTTTTAGCAGCCTACTTTTAAGACTGTCTACTAGCTTTTCAACCAATTTAGCTTCTTTTTTAGAAATGTCTTAAATTGAAAAGAAAACCTTGCAAATCAGGATTTAAAATAACTTGGAAGATTTTTGTGTGGTTCATGGATCAGACAGATCAAGCTGGATCAGTTTACAAAAGGAGTTAGATTAAAATCTCTTGGTGGTTCAGGGATGTGTTCCCCTTATAATTTTGTTTATTAGTGGAAATGAATGCAATATGGTATGGCTTTACGGTTTCCAGACAAAATGTCAGAAAGGGTTGGGTGGGTTTTTTTCTTTCCCCCCTTTGAAGCTTAGTACGGCACACACTGACATGGAACTTGACAGGCAGAGACACTTGCCCACTCAGTCTGAAGGATTACATTGTACTCGAGTTCAACATTCATGCAAGAGTTGAGAAATAAATGAGGAAGAAGAGATCACAAGAAGCAGTTAGTGCTTTTGAGCATTCATTGGAGATGCTCTGAAGGAAAGGCTAGAATGCTGCTGGAATTCTCTTGCTGTGGTTTTAGATTAGTGCAAAGCTTAAACTTAGGACAATTTACATTCCATCATACTAACCCTGGTCTCTCTAGTTAAAAAAAAATACAGCTGCAAAATTCTGTTTCGTAACCCTGTGCCCAGACTTGCCTGTTTGCCTGTGTTTGGGAGTTTTGCAGTGAGGGCTGGCTGTTAAAGCATTGTCTCATCTACCTTGTTAAAAAAGGACCACTGTTGTGCAGATATGAACACTTAAAATAGACAGGGGTCACTCAAGGGGCTTTTCTTGACTTACATATCCCTTTTCAGCCAACACTGGTGTTATGAGAAGGCAGAAAAACTGAGGGTTTATTTTTGCAGAAATTTTTGATGCTCTAAGTTGAGCCAACTGCAGTTCCTCACTGTCCCTGTGCCAGTGCTCATGCAGCTGGACGGAGTGGTGCTTCAGGGAGCCTCTGTGGCTGGAAGTTGATGGCTTCTTGAGTTGGGCTGTGGGATTGCTGCACCAGCTCTTTGAATGGTTTCCCACTCAGTCACCTGAAGGGAAGAGCCAGGAAGAGTGGAGGAGGCTAGGAACCTGCAGCTGTGGGGAAGGCAAGACTGCCTTTCCTTAGCCCAGCTCTGAAAGCCATGGAGATGGCTTAAGCAGTCTGAAGTAACAAAAGTCCAGGGTGGACTATTTATAAATGCTCGTTTTTCTGAAGAAGCTGTTGGTAGCTGGCTGGATTTCAGCAGTATAATTAATTAGGAGTTTTCAAATCAAGTATAGTTATAGGCTCCTGGCAATAAAAATAAATGTGTTGTAGTTGAAATAAATTAGATTGATCGAATTCGATTGATTGAAATCAGTGAAATTTGAGGCTGACTTGGATGAAGTTGCAATTTGGACAGTGCTGCAGGAAAACATTGAAAGAACCAAAGAGGCATTGGAAGGAACAACTTTTATTTCATCTTTCTGTAGTAATGCTTTTAAACCTGCCCCTGTGTGAATAAATGGTTGTATTTTATATTAAATGAAATTGCTAGTACATCACTCTGAAATAAACTTTTTGTTTCTGTGTAAGAGTGGTCAAACTGCACTGTGGCTTGATTTTACTATACGATTTTTATTTTAAGTACAGCCAGAAAAAAAAAACTGCAAAAAGTTCTTCTTAAGTTGCCAAAGTGTTTTCTGTTTTCAGCACTGTAGTACAGGAGTAGACATTTAAAATGGCATTTTAGTAGTGGCTAATTGAAACTAAGCTAATGGAACAACTAGTTGAATTTTGTTACACATCTTGTTGAACGTGCCCCTTTAAAACCAGCAGCAGTCTGGGATGTTTCTGTCCAGATGCTTTCTCGTTTGCCACTCTCTGGGTGGACACTGTTAATTCAGTGTACAAACACAATCTCAGATACTCTTCTTGAAAAATAATTGTAAAAATGCTGTTTCCTGCAGCCGTAGCCTGTGGCTAGATGTTTCAGCTCTAAGTGTGGAAACACTCATATGCGCATAGGCTACTTGAATGCTAAAAACTGGAGTACATTTTGAACTGCATTCTTGAGCAGTGACTCTAAATTTTTTCAACTTGCAGACCGCTATCATTTTTCGTCTGGTGCTATGACCACTTTTACCCAGTGTACGTATAGGCTTTCTTCTCTTTCCTACCTTTTGTGACATTCCATCAAGTTCCAGGTTACAAGTATTTGCAAACCATTATTCAGTTAGGAGGTGGAGGCAGCAAGGTTTCAGTTGCCGTCTCAAACTAAAGAGGTTCTGCTGCCATGTGTGTGCACTTTTCCCCCCAATGCCCCCAAGAGAAGGCATAGACCCCGTTTGTTTTCCTAGTAGCATACAAAGCTCTTCAGTTTAGACAGATGATTATTACTGTTAATATTATTGTATTAGTGTTGTCATTTCTTTATAAATATAAAATATGTTTCTTATGTTATATATATAAAAAGGTTGTTTCCATGGAGATACCTTTGTTGGGGCTGTTTAATAGGTGTTTTCTCTCAGTAAAGAATTGAAACCAAGATCAATGACATTGTTATTACAGATAATTTTTCTTTCTTGTTTAAGGCTTGTGAAGTGACATTGTATCTGAAAAGTAAAATTCATTTCTTTGCAAGAGATACGTCTGCTGTGTCTCAGATGGTACCTTTTTTGATATTGTTGTATTCTGGCAATTGGCCACAACAGCCAAAATAATGAACTTTATAGCTGTCACGTTCCTTGTGTTAGGTTATGTACTAATGCCTCCTGAAATGTTTCTTTAAATCCCGTTTTTTAGAAGTCTTTGTGGTGTGTCTTTTGTACTTGCTGATACTGAAAAGGAGTGTGTTTAGTAGGGTTTGCTCCTCAGTGGAATCAGTGAAGAGAGTTTCAGGGAAAATACAGAAGATGTCTTAATTCTCATTATTAATGAAATCCTTCCTATCTACGCATTCTTTCTTCTGACTTTCCTGTAGGAACATCTGCCAATATCACTCACCGGAGCTGAGTTGAGATATTAAGTATATTGGCAAAAGAATTCATTTTTTAGTGATGAAAAATTAAGCCTTTCTTATGTGGGCTATTCTTGAGAGTTTAACAACATGAAACAAAACATTTCAGAAAGCTAAATAATCTAGAATTTATAGAGTTAAGTTAAAACATTTCTCTTATGTTGTGTTGCAACACGCATATCCGGTCCTAGAAATGTGGGTTTTTTTAAAGACCTTCTAGATGAAGAATAAACAGTGCTAAATATGGTAATAACATTAAGCTACAAAATTCCTTACAATTGTGTCAGTGTGCCTTGGAAACTTCACACATACTGGAGAAAAACAGTATTTATATCCATGAAAAGACATCCTTTTGCCAGATACTTCTGCTTTTCATTTGCACTGCATCCATCTAGTTTTGCATGTTGTCAGTAGTAGTTTTCTGGAGTTAGGAAATGCAAAATTGTTAAATGAGCACATGAATCGTGTATTCTTTTATGTATTAAAGGCAGTGTTGTAGGGGTGCTCACAGTGGTTTTCATTCTTTGGTAAGTGCTCTGGAAAAACATTGTGTACGTATTTCAGCTGTGTGATTTCACAGAATCACAGACTGGTTGAGGTTGGAAGGGGCCTCTACAGGGCATCTTGTCCAGCCTCCCTACTCAGGCAGGGCCACCTACAGCTGATTGCCCAGGAATGTGTCCAGATGGCTTTTGAGTGTCTACATTTGAGATCTGGTAAAGACTCAACAAGGGTTTTTTCTTTTGCATTTGGCTGTTTAGCTGTGTATTTTCAAAGCCTAAGAAGTGCGGTTTTGGTGGATTGAGATGGGAAAGATCTCTATCTCTATGCCTGGTCTTGGGGCACGCTGTTCCGCTCCTACTCATTAGATTCTATGTTGCAGGTAAATAATACAACTATTTGGAAAATGAATGTTAAATTTGTGACTTTGAAAATGCTTGGCTTCTCACATATGTTTTGAAATTGTCACGTTTTGTACATACAATCATAAAAGAGAACACATAAGCTTTTTAAAACTAGCTGATGTGCATTTGCAATGCTTATCTGTTAAGAATCCAGGGTAGTGATTTTTAATGAATAGACACATGATCTAAACCAAAAGAGATACTGCCAGGTAATGAATGAGTGCCTACCAGCTGAGTTACGACAAACTGTTGCATCCATGTTCTGAAGTAAAGTACTTGGAAATGGCATGGAATTAATATGGTGGGCTGTATCACTTTCTCACTTGGGTTTGCTTCCCAGTTCCTTACAGGCCATGCACATAACTCCTCAAAAGTCAGTTGATATGTGTAAGCTTCTTACATTTTGGGCATGTACTTGGTTGTCATCTTTTAAGTTTTCATCTACTTACAAAGATGCTTAGTTTAAACTTGATAGTGGTACTTTACTTAAGTTGTTTAGCTTGTTTTTTATTGTGCACAGTTCATAACACTTTTGAACTTTAAAAAGAAGAAAGGATAAATATATGTTTACAGTTGATAACCTTTGATGATGATGAGACCTGTGTTATCCAAATATTCAGCTCCCTGTGGCAGTGAGTTTAGTGAGTTCTCAGCAACAGAAGAGCTGTGAAGTAAGTTCTCTGCAGTTTCTTAGACCGACCTGTTGAGTGCTTTGGAGAGCCATTCTTGTTACTTCTGTCGTTTCCATTTCATTAAGTGTGTAAATAAATGTCTGCTTTGCTCTTTGCCTTCATAGCACAGCTAATGCACCAGAAGATGATGCTCCAAATAGATATTCCAGAACAGACAGGACAACTTACAGCAGATACAGCAGGGATGCAAATTCTTCTGGCAGTTCCATACCAAGTAATGCTTTGGAAAAGAGGATTGAGGAACTTGAAAGGGTAAGTAGCAACTAACATCTGCATGGCATACATCTGAAATAAAGTACCTTTGAAACTCTGTGGAAAATATACAAATAAAATATATAGAAATTATGCTAAAAGTTTGAGGTACAGATAGTTATGTCTGTAAAAATGTATAAAGAATCAGATGGATTGAGAAGAATTTGAACTTTCTAATCACAGATGTTTAGTTTTCATTTGGTATATAAGTGAGAAATAGTTGAGGTAAAGAGAATACATTTAGAGAGCCAGCAGTGCTCTGCATATTTTTCATGTGTACCTTGTGACACACCATTACAGGGCAAATAACGTGGAGGAAGAGGGAGCTCAGTGGCTGCTCAGAAAATTAGCAAGCCTGCTTCTGGTCTACTTCTTGGTTTGGATTTTTTTAATGTACTGAAATATAAAATTTAATTGCTAGCCAGTTGTCTGTTAAAGTTTTAAACATTTAAAAATGTGTATAAAACAAAGCTTTCATTATTTCAGACATCCATCATGCAAACCATTTTGGGAAAATGTAATAATGTTAAATCTGAGGTTTTCACCTAAACCAGTGTTTTGCTAATGCCATCTGTGTAATCTGTTACTGGCTTTTCTCTCTTCCCCTGCAGTGCATTTTTGTGGGTAACTTGTCAAATATTCTTGAGTTCATATGGATGAAAGTTACTAAGTAAACACAATTTGAATACATCTTTTTTAGAAAGGATTACAATAAAGCATATTTTGTAGAAATTACTGGTTGTTTTTTTTTTTATCCTGGGGGAGCCTGATTTGAGTGAAGTACACCATAGTCTTTCTTTCCAAATCAGCTTCCTCCTGAAATAATTTAGCTGCCAGTAACACAGAAAACAGAGGAAGATTTAAGGTCTTTTTTTCAGTACCTTGAACCCTATTTACTGAATTTCTAGCAGATGTTACAATTTTTTCCTCACATTCAGGCACACAGATGTAGCAGCGAGTCTTCATTCATTGTTAATAGTAGTATAACACCACTCCCACACCCACCCCCCACTGGTCCCCCCCAAACCAAACAAAACCAACAGAAAAAAAGGCATAACCCTCCCAATATAACAGATTTGGAAGCTGATACTTTCCATTTATTTACTTCTGTTTTGGAACTCTATCCAGTTTTGGGTTCATGCCTAAGTTAAATATTAATTAAAACATGATCTCTGGAAACCACACAGGTTTGCTGTGGGTAAAATATTTTCTTCAATGTGATTCTTCAGCTCCTTGAAACATAAGGGCTTTAAGATGTGGGTTTGACTTGCTGTAGAAAAGGAATTATAGGTAAGTGGTGTGGGGGGGTTTCTTCTTTGTTTTAAATGGTAATAGCTTAAAACTCTCTCAAAACTAAAATTCCTTTTCAAACTTCAGTGTGTATTCTGGTTTTAGGAACTTGCAAAGGAGAGACAGGAAAATGCAAGATTAACGAAGATGACACAGGACAAAGAAGAACTAATTGGAAAGCTGAAGGAAGAAATTGATTTATTAAACAGAGTAAGCACATTCTCATATGGATAAAGTTTTATGCAGGACTTTTGTTAGACAAAGTAATTATGAATCAAATTTCATTTTAGTAAGCTTTTAGTTACTAATAATGGTTTAGATGATCTTAGAAAGATTTGGCAATAAGTGCTTTATATTTTGACACATACTCATACTCCTTATTGTTGATCCCCAAGTAAAGTCATAACAAGGCAGGGGGCAGGAGACTTGAGCTAGCATCACTGAGACAAAGTGTGTAGGCAGGAGAAGAGGGGGTAGAAGAGCAAGACGTTGGGAATGGGACAGGATGAGAAGTTTTAAAGACCAGGTTAGATGGGGCCTTGTGCAGCCTGGTCTAGTGGGAGGTGTCCTGCCCATGGCAGGGGCATTTGAACTTTAAAATCTCTTGCAACCCAGATAGTTCTATGATTCTGTGATAGAAAAAAACAGTGTTACCAAGTCCCAGTTTAAAGGGCAGACAAACTCTTTTGTAGAGTGGATTAGTGACCTCATCTTGCACTTCCTGGCTGAGGTGCAGAACCTGGATTTACTTGGGGAAATATGATTCTACTGGTCGAGTGCATTCATTCCCATAAGAAAACAGAAAAAAAATTCAGGAGTGGCTTTGGTCAATCCAGGAGTGAAGGGAGGCAAAAACTCTTCTATGCACAGAGGCAAGCTTTCTTTTTACACTATTGATTTATAGTTTAGGAAGACTTTGCAAACTGATCTAGATGACTAAAGTAGCTGAGGTTATTCTGAAGCAGGTTTCTTTTATTTCTTGAATAAAGAAAGCTAGGAGCCAATGTGTAGGACAAACAAAGTATTGTCTGTTTTAAAGAGATTTTTATTTTAATGCAAGAATTATTCTTTATGCTGTTTTTCCATTCTGCAAAGAATCTGTCACATCTAAGCTGATGACTTTACTATAGTCAAGGCAAGTGTCCTTCTACAGAATGGATGGCAGAGCTACTTGATACTGCAGGTCACACCCGAGTTCCTGACACAGAACTCAGAAAAACAAATCAGAATAACCTAAATCACTGAAAACTTGTAGTTTAGGACCATGACTAGTTGCAAGGTTTGCTGTTCCAGGAACAATGGTTTGTTGTTTTTTTTTTTCCCCTGCTATGTTTGAAGTATGGTGTCCTAAATTAAATGGAGTGTCTGACTAGAAGCCATCTTTACACATTTGACATTTTACACAGTCAAGCAGTGCCTGTGCCATGCCTGTGTCAAAGTATGATGGCAGCTTCGGCTTGCTGTGTGAGAAGAAAACCTAAAGCAGAATACAGTCATTCTGGAAACTTCTTTATAATAAAATGACCAAAATGGTACTGTTCACAAGGTACACAAAACGAGTTTGTCTGTGCTCCATAGACAGCCTCTCTTAAATGCAGAAAAGAATATTTTCTGATTTTTTTTCTCAGTCAGGTCAGCGTTTATCAGAGCTGTAGCATTGTCTATTAGCTTATTCGTAGTGCAAGTTATTTATGTTTGCATCCCTTGGCATTTTCTTAGTGATGAAACAGCTGCCTTTTGACTTTATGACCAGCTTAATAATTTGTCTTCTTACAAGAGTTCGAACCCCTGTCTCAAGTGATGCTACCATTAAAACAGATGCAGTTTTATGTTTTTAATCGCTCTTGGATTTATGACTGCTTCTATATTGGCTATTCATGGGATTTGGAAAGAGGAACGGTTTAGAATGTTAAGAAAAGCTACAGAAATACTGCAGTATTCCGGTGATAGAAGGTTCTGGAAGTTAATAGGGGAGTTGTATTTGCTTAAGATGTATTATCATAACTGAGGTTATGAGAGCCAGCAGTTGGACATCCATCTGTTCTTCATGAAGCGTTACTGTGTAGGCTGGCATCAGGATGGGAAGCTTTACAGGGGAGACCAGTTGAGATCTTCAGCCTTGTGCTCAGATAAATGGATGTCTGGAGGACCAAACTTTACTTAGTGAAGTTACGCAGAGATCTTTTTTAAAGGTTCTGCTGCTAGGTAACCTAAATTGGGGTCTTTAAATATGACCATATACATGTTTGTGGTATTTCTCCATCTTTTCTATTAATCAAAATATGCAGTTATTGCATGTTAGGTTGCACAGACATGGAAAGAATTTCACGTCAGAGAGCTTAAGTGACTTTTTTTTAAATCCCATTTTACTGCATAGCTTCTGACTGCTCAGCCCTCATATTTAAAGAAATGCTCTTCGTAGAAGTTTCAGCCAATTCATAACCACGGATGCATCCCTCATTGGCAGAGATCTTGTGCTACCCTTGAAAAACTTTTTCTAAGAATCCTGAAAACTTCTTGCCAGGCTTTTTCTCATCTTAAGTACATATATTTAGTTAATTTTACTGAGATCAGTGAGTACATCACAAAGTTACTTAAAGAACATGAGCTACATTAATATTGAGAAATAGAAAGGGCCTTCCACCATAAATAGCATTCTTTCACTCCCGTGCATTAGCCACTAAAAGTATGTCTGCCACGTTTTTTGTAAAGAAAGGAGTGATTGCTTCGTAAAACCCTCAAATGTCTGAAGGGAGAGGCATCTTGAGACATTTAAATATTTGCAGGCTAAGTTCAACTGTTGACTAGTTTACACTTGGTCATCTCTGACCTCACTAAGATGTCATTGTAGTTAAATTGGTGTTTGGAGAGAGTCTGTCAGTGAGGATTTATAATCCAATTACTGTCAGTTGTGTAGTTATTGGTTCCTTCGGTATGTGCAGTCCAAGCTTTCCTGCTGTTGCTTCTTTTTTCTAAGTATAAATTATTGTTGTAATTTTGAATAAGAAACTTTTAACTTTCAGTGTGGCAAAAACCACCTGCATCTCTTGGTCCATTGTTTCTGTAGATACTTAAACTGCAAATAGTTATTTTTCCTGGCTTGTATTCAAGAAACTTTTACTTGTAATAGCCTTTGGAATGTTATTTTTGCAGCACAAACATTTCACAAACTCTTAATATTTTGAGTAAATGACAGGTATTTTAAGCAGAAGGTTAAGCTTTAACTGAGGCTGGGTTAAGAAGTTCACACAAAGTATTATGCATCCTGAACTAAATAAATATAGCTTTTTTAAGAAACTGTTGCCCCTTCTATCTGATTATTGATTTGAACTGCATGAGAGGGAAAACAAAGTAGGTGTCTTACCATTACATAGAAACTGTATTTATAGTAACTATCCATCAAAACTTTCTGTGTTTAGATGTTTAAGTCACTTGTATCTGTTATGTTGGGGTGGTCAAATACTTGTCCTGGAAGTCATTCATGCTGTGAGGCAGCATTACTTCAGTGAGGCAAAGAGGAATTTCTGCTAGTGATTTCTTGATTCCACATTACAAAAACAATAAAGTAATTGCGAAGGTATTGTGCTATGGATTTTGGCTTGGCAAACTGAAGAGGCTTTTAAAAATACTTACACTGATTAAACACAACATCTCTAGTATGCACTTCTGGAATGACTCCACTAAAGAGAAATAAGAAAATGGGCTGTGTGTGTCAAACACCACTTAACAACTTGGAGGAACGATAGAGAGAAAATCTTTTCTCTACTACTGTTGTGTTTTTAGTCTACCATGTCAACAGTAGGGTCTTGCAGTTCTCCATCAAAAGGCACCTAATATATTTAATGAGAATCCTGGTTATTCCTCCTTCACCTGCCTTTCATTTTCCTCCTTAAAGTGCTGTCTTTGAGGTCACTCTTCTGTTTCTTTTTTTTTTGTTCTTGATCTGTTTTATCCATGTTTTGGGTTTTTTTTATGTGCAGTAAAATTATTTTTACTGAAGTAATGCTTGCATTAAGCAGCCTTTTTCACTGGTTTTCACTTCAAAGGTTTGCAAAGACCTTGTAGGAAGTCAAGTGCAATGGAAAGTGAGTAAATATGGTTATTGGTGGAAGTGGGATGAACATTTGGGGTAGGAGCAAGCTATTTTAAGTCTGCATTATTACTGTGCATGCTGTCTGTTCTTTTACTAGCAGTTTCGACCAAAGTTACAAAATGCCTTTTATTTTTTTCCCAGAAAGCAAGGGAAAAAATGGAGAGGCAGTACTGTTTCTGAAAATGTTAGTACTTCACATAAAACACAAAGCAGGCCTCATTGCAGTAATAACCAGTGATGTATACCTGTGAGCAGGATAGTTGCAGACAAGCAGAGTCTGGGTAGCAGAGGCAATAGTTGACTAATACACTCTGTATCTGCCAACAAAATAATCATGCCCATCCTATTTGGATTTCTTGGAAAAAGGCTGTTTTAACAGATTTAAGAGGAGCTACTGTGGCACTAATATCTTCCTAACCCAAACGTCTTCATTTCAGAGCTAAGATTCCTGCTGCTACTATTTATGTCCTGAGAAATGCTTCTTTTTCCTTTCACAGGACCTAGATGATATAGAAGATGAAAATGAACAATTGAAGCAAGAAAATAAAACCCTCTTAAAAGTTGTTGGACAGCTGACAAGGTAGAAGATTCAAGCCTCAATGAGGAAAGATTTAAAAACTACTGATTGAACGTTAAGGTCAATATAGTAATGCTTCCTGTGTTGCAGTATGTTATAATAACTGTCATTATATTTATTATTAGGAAACCAGATGAATGTTTATTTTCATAGTACTTTCTCTTCATTCAGTGAAATGGCATCAAATTTGGGGCATATTTTTAGCTTACTTCTCATAATTGAAATTTTTGACATATTTCAAGATACTAAGTTCAAAAATATTTGGGGTTTGTATCTCCAGACTACATCTGGATAAATTACAGTAATTTAAAACATAGCATCAAGATCACTTTCAGTCGATGTGAGTGTATATTTTTGAAATGAATGGAAGCAATACATATAAACTTTGTTTACACAAATCCAAAATATATATTTTGGGAAATATTTCCTTTTTTTGTTTAAACAGCTGTAAAGTGGATGCCTTATTACTGATGTATAACTTTTTTCAGATTTGCTCTAAAACTGTTGTATGTTGAGGTTTTTTTACTGTATCTGAAAGACTGACAGTAGTAGAAAGTAGCAATTTTTTTTTTTTTTTTCTGTATAACAGTATTCTGGCAGGAGGAAGAGGTTTTATTAAAAAGAAACCAAAACCACCAATAAACCAATAAATCACCTGTGGTATCAGCATTAATGAGTTCTTATAATCATATTGAAGTTGTGTACTGCAGTTTATTTTAAAGCTTTTGCTTTTGAAATGAAATGCAGGTTTGCTATCAGACAATATGTTTGCTGGTCTGAGAATTCAGACAAAGCCTGGAGTTTTCATTTTAGCAAAGACACTTTTGCAATGCCCTTCTACTTAAAGCTGTCACCTTAAAATTTGTAGTGATCATAACCAATGAGTTTTTTGATGTTTTCGGTTTTTAAGTTGGGTGAAAACATTTGTACATAACAAAACAGAGGGGCAAATAAGTGATTCATGCCTTTTTGAAACATCGTAAGGCTTAAAAAAACCTTTTATCTTTGATTTTAAACTAACATGTTGTTTAAAAAGTGCCTGTCTCGATGTTACAATCCAGTTATGACTGATTTTTCTATAACATGATAGCAGAAAAAATTTTCAGTTGCCGTTAATCACAGACCTCTGTTAACAATTCTCTTCTTAAAATTCTTGTTAGACTGAAATTTGATGTACTTTATCGTATCTTAATACAGTACATTTTTCATTCCTGATCAGAATAAAATTCTCATTTGAGTCAGGAAACTAGAAATGAAAACATTTCAGAGAGTCCAGGCTTTTTCTTGATAGTTTTGAAGTTTGGTGTCAGAAAGTTGCAGGCATATAGTTTTTGTTACCTTAAAACTTAAAGGCAACTTTAATATATATTAACCATCACCTTTTCAGATTTGCCAATTGTTTTTGTAATGTGTATTTAATGATTGTAAGAGTTTCTTAAATTTCAAATCCAGGTATTACTGTTATGCCATGGATTGTTTTGGATATAGGATAGGTTATTCTGTATTTGTGTGTTCTAATGAGGAGGATCAAAGCTTTAAAGTATTTTTCAAGACACTTACTTGCCAGCATGCCTTGATGTTTTCCTTTACAGTGGATGAAATCCTATGGGACACCAATTAAAACCTTTACTGAGGGGTTAAATGGTGGTGGTGGTGGTGGTGGTGGTGTGGTACAGGCCCTTTGAACCACAATAAACACCAATGAGTATTGCTTTTATTATTCAAACAGTAAGAAGTCCCTTAATTTGTCAGTTTCATGAAATTAAAAATTGAAAATAATAAAAAAAAACCCACAAACAACCAAAACCCAACAAAACAGTTGAGATGTATGCCTTCTGAATAAATATGAAACTTGGTCTGGAAAAACATCTGATTTCCTTCTCTGTGTACTGGGTAGGAAATGCACATACTGATATTCAGCATGGGATGTCAAATGTATTGAAGCATCATTAAGGAGCTAATGCAGAACATACAGATAATAATATGGAGTTGTAAATGAGGTATTTTATAATATATTAATAAACTGTATTTCACATATATTTTAAACCAAAGAACAATAACAACAAAGAACGTGAATGGGAATTTCTTCCTTCATATTACCTCTACTTGGTTTGTGTGTGCAGTGACTGAAACTTAGAAGCAGTAACACCAAAATTAGATTTATTGTTTTTTTAACTTGGACATCCAGCTGACAGGAATATTTGTCAGAAGTACTTCTGATACCCTAACTTGGAGAGGTGCTGGTGAGGGCGGTTTCCAAATATATGAAACTAGTAATGCTTTAGGCAGAACCTGTGAACAAAGGAGCTGTTGGGAACTCACAGATAAAGTACCTCAGGATATTGTTATTGTTGTGTAGTATTATACAAATGTAAAACTCTTAATGGCTTTTAAAATACCTACAAATTGTATCATGAAGCATAACACTTCTGCTGTCAGTTTAGACGATTTAGATGGCTTTTTTGGAAAAAAAGTATGTAAATAAGAGTTCATTATCACTTACCTTTTCAGGCTCTTGGGAGAAGTTTAATAGATTCTAGGGAAAATTACATATTACATAGAATGTTAACAATAGTCTAGTCATTACTTGCCATTATCTTTTTATTTCAGTAGGGTACCCTTAGAGTCAAGCTCAAACATAGAATAAGCTTTTATCCTAGGTTATCTAGAGGTGTTAAATCAGCTGCCTTACCTACCAGTTAAGTAACCCGTGTCTGTGCCTTTGCCAGTCCAACACTTTGATTGTTCCCCGTTACGTGATTGCAAAGCAGAGAGGCTACTGTAAGTGGGAACCCACCTTGCTTGGGAAGTCTACATAACTCCTGAATGAGTCTAGGTGTTAACCTACCTAGGCTAAATTAATTTACTACGGCTTTTTTGGGAGAGGGAGGAGGAGGGTGCATTAATATGCAATATTAACTGTATGGGTAAGTCTCGAAAATTTCTTAAAATTTGTACCAAACAAATTGTCTAGCATCCATGTTTCTGGGTAACTTGAGTCTTCTAGGAAATCTAAATAAAAAAGGACTCCAATTGAGTAAAGTAAATAATTGGGTTTTTTTCAAGATACTTCCAACGATGAGCAGCACATAATTCCTATTTTGATAACGCACAGTGATACTCCTGTTATGGTCACATACTGTTGTATAGAAAATGTACTACATCCAGAGCTGAAAGTTAAAATAATGCAGAAATGTTTTTATCATTGTTTATATGCACTAATGTTTGTGGGATTTATTCCTTAAAGATGTTGAACCATATATAAATATTGCTAATTTTTACAAGGAAATTCAGAATAGCTCATTTTTCATTTTTTAAGTAATTGAATGGCCATGTTTAAGTTCCATGTTACATGATGTATCTATTAACTGAAAGAGTACAGTCTGTGCTTGCAAATGAATGTTTTTTCTGTCTTTAATGCAAAATTTTTCTTCACTAATTACCAGATATGTTTTTACACATGTGGAGATTAACTATTTCTGTGTCTGATTGGCTCTGAATTTGAGAGGTACAGTGAGAGAAGAGGGTAACAAATCAATGATTTCCAAAGTAGGAAGTATAACCTAATGTTGGCTTTTTTTTTTTTTTTTTTTTTTTTTTTTTTTTTTTAAATTCAGCTCTGCTGAGAATTAGCTGTGGAAAGATTTGTGATTGGCATAAGCCCTACAAAAGATGGAGGGGTTTTAGTATGTTGGAAACATACTGATTAACCTACATCAAAGCTCCTTTCAACACATCTGGTACCATTAAAGCTTTGAAACTTGCTACTGTAAGACTGACTCGAGCTACTTTATGGTTTTCTGTGTGTTCTTTGTGGTTATTTCCAGCCTGAATTGAAGTAAGTCAGTATGAGTAGCTAAGAGGAAAGGTAATTACTGGGAAACAAATACATGAGCAATAACTGTGGATACTATCAACATATGACTTAGTGTCAGTGTTTCTTGAGCTCAGATCCTTTATGATGATGTCAGTTGAGTTTGTCCATTTGCATCAGTATTAATGATCATAAGCATCTAAGAATTTTAGTAAGAAAAAACTGTTTTAGCTGGACAAATTAACATCGCAAGCCATGACTTAAAAACTTAGTACAATAAAAAAAATTCCATACTGGTACCTGTAGCTGCTGAGACTAAAGAGCTAAGCTATTGTACTTAAAAGTTGTATTAAAAATGAAATAAATTAATTCAGGATCTTGTTATTTGACTTGATCTAGAAATTCACTACAGATCTGTTCTCTGCCAGTCATTCTGGTGTCAATACCTGCAAAAGATATTGGCACCAGCATTTCTAGAAACATTTCCACTTCTGTTATTAAACAGTTCTTTAGGACTACTTAAATATATTCAGGACAAAAAGGACTTTGATACATGTTTTAGTAGCATTCATGGTCTTCTAAGTATGTTGACTTACTGTAGTAAATTTCTGTCTACCCTTTCTCCTTGTACTGCAATAGGTGTACATTACCCTGTTAATTTAATCCTTTTGCTTTTATTTCTGGATTACTGGTTTAAGTGTTCTTGTTCAGGGCTAGGTGTGATTTTTCTGTTCTGGAAGAACTGTGCCTTTATGCATTTAGAAGGTTGAAGCATTATTAAGCTATAAATAAAGGAATATCCATATTAGTCTTGAACATTGACTAGTTGTGATATAATTTGTGATAACAGATTTAAAATTATGTTGAGATTCTTACTGTTGCAGGTAAAAGATACATGTTTAATCTATCATTAAAGACGTGTGTTCCTTTGTCCAAATAAAACAAAATTCTTTTTAATCCAGGCTGACTAATTTTCATGTTTATAGGAGAATTAATATTGTCTGACTAAAATTCTATCTGGATTTGTCACCCATACTGAGAAGCTCCCAACCTGAACTCCTAGAATTATTTTTACATTTGGATTAAATTCTTCAAGTGTGCATGTGAGAAAGAGAGAAATCTGCATGTTTCCACTATCCAGATTTTTTGCTTTGAGAATGTAGTGAGTTATCCTTCCATCAGTCAGATAAAAATGACCCATGTAGTGAAAGTTGCTCCCATACTTCAAAGCTGAAGTATAGCCCTTCCCAGGAAAAGGTAATGAAGGATGTTACAGTGTTACTTCTACACAAGTAAAGTGAATTGAAGAAACAATAGATTTAATTTCTGGAATTTCTATATAAATACATGTTCTCTTCTCCTGCACAAGCAGAATCATTAGAGACAATTCATTAATTGCTGCAGACCACATGTAAAGAGAGCAAGTGAGTCATCTGTGAACACTAGGAAGATAACTATATCACAGTTTATGATAAAATTTATAGTGTTATTTAAAAAAAAAAATACTTGAAACATAAGTATTGTAAGAAACCATGCTTTCAACACTATGGTTACTTTGTGTATAAGACATTATTAGCATTTTGCACCTAGTAAATTGTAAAATTCTAGGTGAATTTGGTTTAGGATTATTACTCCTACAGTTGACTTTCCTTATGAAAGCCCAGCGGCCTTCAGATTTTGTTCTAAAATACTGAAGTATGTCTGTCCTCAGTTTTTGCCCTTGGCATGTTAGGTTTTTCAGTCTCTCTGGGAAATCTTAGCTCTAAGTACGGAAGTGCCTGTTCTGTGCTCTTTCTTTAGCCACGGGATTGAAGTACAGTATCTACCTGATCTTAGCACTTGGTATGTTTTACTGTGGATGTTCCAAGTGTTCTCTCATAGCACATCTCTTCCTTTCTCTTCTGTAGTTTTGGTATGTTCTCGTTTCCTTTGTTCTGCTACAACCTTCAAGTGGAATCTAGGAAGTGTAACAATGTCCATAAAACTATTCATTACTGGTTTTTTTCTTTCTTAAACAGACCTCAAACATTTATATGACAAAACTTTGTCATTTGGTGAATAATTACACTGTGGAACGTACTGCTGCTGGAAGTTACTCTGGGACACCAAGAACTTAACAAGATTTTGAGAGACTTTGGATATCAGTGTGGATATTGAGATGACCCAATACTTTAGTTACACCGTAAAAAGTTCAGTTAGACTCCAAGAGGTAAAAATGAAAAATTTCACAAATACTACACATAAGAGTGATGCTGATGTATGGAAAGCATTTCGGCTGGAGTCAACAACAGGGATATCCTGATGTGCTCCCAACAGTCCCAAACAGCACAATTCTCTGTGGAAGTCCAGTGGGTTTCCACTTACATCTACAAGCCTTCTTTTAACAAGCACTAGGAGTTAAATGTCTTTGGAAAAGTCCTAGGAGCAGATTTAAGGGTTAAGAGCTCTAAGATCAAAAGGAATCTTCTAAGTCCATGTTTTCTTTATTGAAGAAAATCGGGCTAAAAAGACAAAACACAGCAGTGTTTCCGAATTACTACCTGGGTAGTCAACTAGTAGGCTTCTTGGGGAACACGATTGTCTCAGCACACTGAAATCCTGCATGAACCTTAATATAGCAAAGAAGAACACTGGAGTTCTAGAAATATCTAATTTGCATTTTCTGCTAGTTCAGGCCAAACCATGCAAAACATGGTTAGTAATTAGTGATGGAATTGTAATGGATGTTGCTAATAAAGAAGTAGTAAAAGTGAGAGTCTCTTTTATTTGTATGTTAGGCTTTCTTCAAGAAATGTTTCTATGATGTTAATTGCTGAGAGATTAAACAGTAAACTTTGGCAATAATTGTGGAAGTTTTAGAATGAATCTTTGAGGTAAGAGGTGCTGTCTTTGATGTCTTTAATTAATGCCTTTGACTTGGAGGTACTTGTTACATGGTAAAGGTCTGTTACAGATAACAAAAGATAAAATATCTATACTGAAGAGATAATCAAGTCTACACTTTTTTTATCAATATGCTGTAAATTTTCAAGAATATTAAATAACAGGTATCAAACAGTTTTGAGATCTGGAATTTCTTTAATAAAGGAGGTAGTGAATGCATATGCATATTTGGTATTAACGCTCTGCCTTTTTTTCTCGTAAGCAGAAATGCTGTTGGAGATGAACAGGTTTTATAATTGATGTTCTCTTTGTCAACTTCTTTAGGTGTTACGGCTAATAAAATCTGTGCTTTCTGAAACAGCACAAGGATGTGCTTACAATGTGGTGACAGCAAAAATAAGAATTTAATCTCTGCTTAGACTTTTAGGGTGGGAACTCAAGCAGTTTTTATGGGTTTCCCTTGATGAAATGACCTGAAGATATTTAGGTATTACAGGCTCATTCAACAAGCTATTACATAACCCCATGCAACAAGGCAGCATTAACTCTTGTCTTTTCTTTGTACCAGGGTATTTTGTAAGATCTCAAAGCATAATTTAAAAAGTGCTTTGCTGTTGCACAAGATTGTATTTGAGAAAACTGCAGCTTTATAATTGGCATCTTGACACATTCTCCATTAGTATTTATCTCTGGAAATCAGATTTTGTAGACCGTGAGCCTGTGGAATGGAATCTTTGTTTTTCTCTCTCTCAGAAATGTTAATCTCTGCTTTTGCCTGAAGGCTCGTTACAACAATGATGCATTTTAGAGAGTTTAAAATTTTGATTGCAACAGTGTAAGTGTGGTTACAGCCAGCTACCAAATATATTTAATGGGTGGGGACAATAAAACCACTGAAGCTTTGCAAGTTGAGACTCTCTAGAAATAACTCTCATATTTCTCTGTGAAGCAATTATGGAGAAAATGCTAATTGTTCCCAACTGAATCACTCTTTCTTCCCATTTAACTGCTTCTGCTTGCTGTAGTTTGTAATAAAGTAACACTTAAAAACCCCTGTAATTGTATTGCTCTGGCTTTGTATGAGAAGTGACATATAAAAAAGACCGTCCGCTTTCAATTTTAACTCTCCAGATGCTAAGTTTTATAAGGATGGTTAAAAGCACAGAAAAAATAAGGAGAACATATACAGGTTGAGACCGTGCAAGATTGAATATTAGGGAGAAGAATAGGTGTGTAAGGATGAAGATAAGCTAGGCTTTATGCAACATTTTTTTCCACAGTTTTCAACAAGGAAAGGATGGCAAGCAATTAATTTATTTTACAAAGATCTAAAAATGGTTCCATTTCTTACTATAGTATGGTGTTTTTAGGAGAAAAGCATGATCTTCAGCCCTTCATTTGCTTACCTTTGCACAAATACATAAAAATTAAAAGAATATGACTTCCCACTCTTACAAGAAATCCAAATTACTGTTGAAAATCATAGATTTGATCATATCTTTTGCAGATCTGTTACATATAGGCTGTAGATGAGTAGGCAGAAATTTTGGACATTACTTTCCACATATTATCTGATCTGTGGTGTTACTACGTTAATACCAGTTAGTATGTTTGAAGTTCTGGGGAGTGTGTAGGGCTAGCCCCAGGCGTTTAGATCTCCAGAAGAAATGTGATAGAGCCAATTCTCAGGATAAAGTGTGAGCCCCTCGCTAAAGCACCAGGACCATATGGAGGACTTTTGATTTGTTTGCATCTGAGAGCTCTCTTGTTGCATCCTGGAGATTTAAATATAACAAAGTTATCTTCAACAACTGCCAAGACTTATGGGTTAAAAAAAAAAAAAAAAGACAACTGCTTTTGCAGTATACAAGGTAGGTTCATGTAAGTGTTACAGAACAAAATAATTTTAAAAGTCTTTTAAAAAGTGTATTGAATATAATGTTACCAAGTGACTTTTAGTACGTTTTAGTGTAATTCACTGTGCCTGTCTGAAGTGATGAAGCTTGTATGAATTTTTAAAAGTGCTTAGATTAATTAATTAATTACAAATATATGTATCACAGGTCATGTTCTTGCAAGAACTGCAGTGACTATTAACTGTAATATAAGTCATACTAAAGACTACTTACAAATTAGGTGAAAGAAAACATTGTTTACATTTTCCTACTTCTAGTATTCAGTAACGTGAATTATTATTTCTATTTCATTGAGATTTCACATGTATTTTTGGCTGATTTGCATAGCAGCAGGAGGACTACTCTTCTGGGTGTACTCAGTTGTAGAAGCCTAGAACTGGATAAGAATCTCAAGCAAAGCACTTCGTATTTTGCATAAGGTGGCTGGTGCAAGTCTGCAGGCCTGTTCTTCATTCAGACTCCTTTTAAGCAGCTGTCAGCAGCCTTCACTGAGGAGCTCTCTATGCAGCAATCATATCCTCTTTATTTGGCAACCCGTCCGCTGGGTTTATATGGCTTTTTGAATCCTGTTAACTGCTTCATGCTGCAACTGAGGCAGCTGAGAGAAAGAATTGCCCTGACCTTCTGTGGGAGAGCATTCCAATATTTGGAAACTGTTCCTGGCAATCGCTGTGTAACTCACTCCACCAGTAGAAGAGAGTGGATTGCTGCGTGGGATTTGTAATGAGAAGTGTAAATGGTCACTGATGCAAAGGCAACGCCTGCAAAGGCAGGTGCTCACAGGGCTGCCTCTGTAACACAGGGCAATACGTCATTCTGAAGGTTGTTCAGAGATCCACAGTAAGGCTGTAAACTGGGTATTACCACAGATGAGAGCTCAAAGAAGTATTCCAAGTATTCTGTATCCAAAAGTGCATTACTAAAGTGGGTGCATAAAGCTGATGTCTTTGGTCTGTCTATTCTGTAGGTAAGTGAAGATGTGAACTTCTCAGGTGTTTTGCTTCTGTCTAATCCAGAGGTAAATAAAGACTCCAGCTTTTCAGGTCTGTCACTTCACTATACTTTTTTGCTTTAACAGCATTGAATTATTTTTACTGATCTTTAAACAAAGACAAGCAGATCTCATTTGACTGCTTGAGGATTCTACAGTAGAAAAGTATGGTTGTCCTTTTTCTTGGTTTCATTTTCTGTTATCTTTTGCCTTAATTGATACTTTTAGATTTTGAGTGCTTAAGCTGAAACATAGTTCAGTTTACATTCTAAATCGAAGGAAGGTTGTCCCAGCAGGTTACTATTTACCTCTGCAATTGGAGTGTTCTGTGTATTTTACTCATTTTTTATATGTCATGGAGGCAAAACCACTTAACTGAAGGGTTCAGGAAGTGCCTGTATCAGTGCTGCCAAATACTCAGTGTTTGAATCGATTAGCAATCTTTTTTGGCCCTGTGCTGCAGTCAGTGCTGAGTGAGTACAGAAAGTAAACAACTGAAGGAGCTATGCAGGGAGCAAGAGTTATAGGTAAGCACTTTCTGTTTGGTTTTTTTTCCTCTCTCAGCCTGTGCACTAGATATACTGTGCTGTCCACTAAGCTGCTGCAGCTAGACAGCTGAACCAACATATTTCAGGGTAGTATCATTAACTGAGTGCTGATATGAAAACCCACTGGACAGGATGAATCAGCTTCCATTTATTTGCAAATTGGCAAAATGACACGTTCCTCCTCTGCTCTTCCTCTATGGAATTTTTACCCGTCTTTCCCACTGCTCTTTTGCAAATAACAGCATGTCCCAATAGTCAGAAACAGGAAGGTTTTAAAGCAAGTCACCTATTGACTTGTCAGCTGCTGTGTTCAGCACCGAGGCAGTGAGAGGCAGGATGCAGTTTACTAGGCGTTGGCACGCAGGAGAATTTTCCTCCTTGTGATCTGGCTAAATGCCATATCTACTCACCGAAGAGACTGAAACAAAACATATTTTTCCTTATCATTATGCAAGAATTAAATTAAAAAACTGTTCTGAGATCTTGGCAAGCATTACTTTGATTTTAATGAACTTTAATCACCTCTTACGAAAAATAATAATTAAATCACTTTGAATAAAGCATCCAAATTTGAAATTGTAGGCAGAACTTTTCCCCCGTTTTGTCCCCTGCATAATGTTACATTATTTAGCGTGTTGAGCATTCTTGGCACTTGCAAGAAAAGAGAAAATGACATTCTGAAGAATATTTCTTTTTGGTGCTTAAGAAATCAGATCTCTGTAAAATAATCACAGAATCACAGAATGTTAGGGGTTGGAAGGGACCTCCAGAGATCATGGAGTCCAACCCCCCTGCCAGAGCAGGACCATCTGGTCTAGGGCAGGTCACACAAGAACACATCCAGACGGGTCTTGAAAGTCTCCAAGGAAGGAGACTCCACAACCTCCCTGGGGAGCCTGTTCCAGTGCTCTGGAACCCTTACAGTCAAGAAGTTCTTCCTCATGTTAAGGTGGAACTTCTTGTACTCCAGCTTGTGTCCATTGCCCCGTGTCCTATCGCAGGGCATAAGTGAGAAGAGATTGCCACTTCCTTCCTGACACCCAGCCCTCATATATTTATACACATTAATTAAATCCCCCCTAAGTCTTCTCCAGACTAAAAAGCCCCAGGTCCCTCAGCCTCTCCTCATAGGGCAGGTGTTCCAATCCCCCAGTCATCCTCGTAGCCCATTGCTGGACTCTCTCAAGTAGATCTCTGTCCTTGAGATAGGGGACCCAGAACTGGACACAATACTCCAGGTGAGGTCTCACCAGGGCAGAGTAGAGGGGCAAGAGGACCTCCCTTGTTCTGCTGCATACACTTTTCTTCATGCACCCATATCATAATATGCCAATGACCACGGAATATAACTAAATATTAGGCTTTTTTCCAAAATAGAAAAGGAAACATTTTTTTATTTAGTACAAGTTTGAAGTGAGTAATATTCTGCCTGGTGAGTTGCAAAGACCATACATACAGGTGAACCGCTACATTTCTGGCTGACACGGCCCTAGGATCCCAGTCCCAGGATGGGAAGCTGCAAGGCCAGGGAAAGCCAGCCTCTGCCTCAGATGCAGTGCCACACAGGCAGAAGGCTGGGTGTGCTGTGTTACACAGCCTTTTCTCTCCTCTGACTACACTTTTTATCATGCTTGATTGCATTGGGGGCCTGCTACAAGTGTTTGTTGTTTGTGTGTCACAGTGAGAATTTAGGGTGTGTTGGCAAGAGACAGGAAGGTGAGCAAAGGTCAGGCTGGGTGGCAGGTAAGGATTGAGGTGCTGGTAAGTACACCTGCAAGGAGTGTATTTTTATGAGATGATGATATTTGGCTTGGGAGGGGAAAAGACAATGCTATTTGGTTGATACGTTGGCACAAAAATATTTACTAAAGTAGCTAGGCTGTGCTGAACTTATGGAAAATGCTATTATTTAAAAATAAGTCCTCATGCATGCTGATTTTGTTTTTTCTTTTATTTCTTTAGTGCAACAGAAAGCGATAGGTGTAGGGTGCGGAGGAAGTAGAAGAGGAATGGAGAAGGGTCAGAGTGTAAAAGGACACGATGTTGCAAAAAGGCTTTAAAACAAAATGGGCCCAGTAATTCAAATGTGAGAGGAGGGTGGCTGAAGTCCCCTTGCCAGCAGACAGCCTGTCCCAGCACTCAGCAAAATAATAGCAGTCAACCAGAAAGGCATCCAGTCAACTTAGAAAGGCATCCAGACTATGGGCTGTGAAAGGTGAGAGCTGGGAGGTTCTTCCTTTTCAGGCAGATAAGCTTTAAAAGGCCACTGCTTTTGTCAGTTTTCAGCTGATAAAAAAATCTATATGCTGTTACTAAGCCTACGTTACCTTTGGTAAACATCACAATACAAGCCTTAAAACCTACGACATATTTTCAGATACATTATGAAAGTCTGGCACATGTAGTTTTTTCTTGATGATATGCAATAAAAAGAGAAAGGAGAAAGTATCTGCAGGTGATGAAGGCGGCTCAGCAGAAGCAGTAGCAAATTCCCAGCAACATCTGTGAGAGTGTGTGTGTGCTGCCATCTCCTCTGCTAGGTCTTCTCTTGGATTACAGTGTGGGTGAGTCTCTGATACTGGCTGACAGCACGGTTGGTTAGGTAGAGCTTTGGAGATATCTGGGTGTTCTCAAGCTCCGCAAGAACCAGACAGGATTTAGTAGACAGTTTAGAAAAGAGTGGCTGTGATGGCACTTTCTTCACTGAGGAAAGGAGGAATTTGCATACTGGACAGAGCACTACAAACTCTACAGACCAGTGTCACTAGCAGTAATAACCAGTTCCTTTGAATCACAGCAACACAGAGTAAGGTCTACAAGAGGAACTAAAGAATAGCATGGGATGGTCTTAGTGGAATGGTTTCTGCGTTCCGTGTGAAACAAAACCAACCTGGGCAGCACCTAGTCCTTTGAAAAGCTGCTTTAAAAGGCAGGAGAAATACCATTATGTCATTCATAGCACCAGGTGCATTTGAAGGAAGCAGAGATAACCTTTCTCATGTCTCATCTGCTGTGGAAAGGTCATGATTTTATATAAGAGGGACTCTTTTTTTTTTTTTTTTTTTTTCTGTAAAGGGGATAAATCTGCTGCTGTGGGGCTTTCCACAGGAACCCCTCAACTCTTGAATTTTCTCTGATTTATAACTCATGGTTAGTATTCAAAAGAACTAATGCTTTAGCTATCTAGATACTATAAAAGCTTCTCATTCCTTCCCCTTTCTTTCGGTTGGGGTAAAATGGCAGGGAAAGGATTTGAAATAGTTATTTCTTAGAAGGGGAGAGATGGATTTGGTGATCGTTGCTAAGACTGTGGTTGAACGGATTTTAGTGTTACTGGAGAGCTGGATATTTTGGAAAACAAGCCCAGAATTTCAGATGGCCATTGTAGAATCTGTTTTTAATGGATTTCTAAATTAGGCATTAAAAACAGATGCAACACAAGATTAATTAGTCTCCATGTACTTTCCCTTGTCACCATACAGTCCTCCGATGAGAGCTGTATGCCAGAAAACCAGGAAGAGGGCAGTCTCACCACAAGTAATTACATTGTACAAGAACAAAAACTAATTCCCAAGTTTCCTCCCAAATAGAACCACGTTAAATAGAGGTTCTCTTAAGGATTGCATAACTACCTCTACAGCAATTACAGAAAATGCCTACATGGAAAAGCAACGGTAGGAAAGCATCTGTGTTTCTAGCTTGTCTCTCTATAATGTTTTCTTTCCTTTTCTGTTAATTTAATAGAGATACAACTGTACAATCCATTTTCCAGTATTTTTTTCTCATTTGTTGTTTCTCTTCCTAAGTGAAATGAGTGGATTCAGCTTGACAGAGCGAGCCAACTTTCTGTACATCAAGGGCATGTGATTTGTGGCCCATAGCTGGGAAACCACTGGTATTAAGTTGTTTATGAAATCTGCTTTAGCAGCATGATGACTAGAGGATGTTAGCTCTCAGGAGGGACTGGACTGGAAAAGCCGTGTCCCTAAATAAGTGAAAAGGAATCGAACAGATGACCCTTGTGGCTGCCCTTCATACAAGGTGAGGTAAAAGGTGAGCTGTGAACTGAGTCTGACGGGCTTCCCAGTCTTGGCATGGTAAGAGACTGAGGCAAGTGGTGATGTCTAGATGTGCAGCTCTACCTGTTGTGAAGTTTTCCATTTGTGTTCCTATTCTGAAATGGGAAAGAAAGACCAAGATGGTTGGACACGATGATCTTAGAGGTTTTTTCCAGTCTTAATGATTCTATGACTTCTTTTGCTGGAGGCCACAAGGCCTAAAGAGACCAACATATCCTGAATGAAAACTTGTATGTGGTAGCTCTAGGTGTTGGAAAGTTACGGTCTAGCATCTTAAATGTATTGCAATGTTTCTTTGAACTGCTGTTTGTGATGATTTGTTGTATATCTCATCTGTAATTCTGAAGGCATAAGGGCTACTCTAATTATAGCATCAGATTGATAGGACTACTAGAGCTATGTAAAAAGGAAAAAACAGCAAAACAAAACCAACAAAGCCTCCAAACCTAAAGGAGCCTAGTGCTATCTTCATTAAAAGGTAGCAGACTGCTTTTTAATTGAGGGACTTTGCAAGTTTTTTTCAGAAGGAAGAGGTGGGGCCCACATTGTTTTGCCTAGACGATGACTCACGTGCCAATTTAATTCAAAGTGGGATAAAAATTCATCTGTTTCCTCTTATACAGAACATTTTAATGTAACTTAATTTCACAGAATATATTCATAAAATAAAGCTGAACAGTTTCTTAGAAGTGGAGCCCTGAAGGTGTGTGAGGATACCACAAGCTGCTCTCCCAGCCTCCAAATTCCTTAGGAGCCAGAGTTTGGATGAAGTCGTGTCTCTTGGCTGGTCTGTTTACTGTCTCCCATTTTCAACATTCTTCTCTTGACCTGCAGTGTTAGTTTATGAACTCCATTACAAATTCCAGTACTGCAGGTCAGTAGAAGGAGTACAGTTTTTAAGTAGTTCCAGGCTGGTTTGGCGCAGGGTAGATAGGGGTGTGTGATTGAATCAGACTCACGTTAGGTGTGGTTTATCTTGATTTTACTCTACTGAAGTGAAACAAAATAAGAAGGAAAAACATCCTAATATAATTGTAATCAGTTCTGTGAGGTATGAACAGTAAGTGTCAAACTTATAGTTACAGGAAACTAAAACATTAATGAAGTCACAGTATTGGAGCTGCATCTGTTCTTGACCTGAATAAGGAACTGAAAAAGGACATTGACTCTTCCTTTGAAGTCTAAACTGTTCTGTTTCTTGGTTTGATGTGAACCTGAACCGTTTTGGGATTGCCAGCTGGAAGGCAAGACAGCCCATCCCAGCACATGTACTCAAACCTATAGGGTAGAGCACTTGATGTTTCTGCAGGCCCAGGTATAATTTAAATTTTTAAAAAGTGGAACTTGCAACCTGGTATCTGAAAATTGGCAGGTGACTTTTATTCAGAATGTCTTCAGACAGACAGGCAGTTGCTGCCTGGCCAGCACTAGCCACTGGGCAGAAATGAATCCACACGAGTGGGTTGTTACTGCTCCGTTTGTCATCCCAGTACTCAGTAAAGGTTATGGATGGGTGGAAAGAAATAGGACAGAAGTAATAAAAACCTACCAGAGTGAAATCTTTGCAGTGAGAGCAAAAGCCAGAGTAGATAAGCACTGTCATAAACCTCTAGGTTTACAATATACTGAACTTAGTATCTATATCTCCTCTTGAGTACCCTGAAGTACATCTGCAACTGTGGGCAGTGCAAGCCAAACACAATTCACTCCGTGTTTCATGGGTAAAAGAGTTCTATTGAGTTGCATTAAAACCTATTCGGTCATTGTGGACTTTGTAATTTTAACTTCAAATTTAAATTCAGGAAGTTGTTGTAGCAGATATCAAATAGATGTCATGCTCAATCCCAGAGTTGGGGGCGGGTGGGGGAGGTGTGGATGCATGTGGCTATACACAGGCACGTGTGCAGGTCTGTTGGTTTGAACAACATTCATGTCTTAGTGGAATTGCTCTTCTGGAGTGTTAAAAGAGCCAGTAAGTGCAGATGAAAAAGATATTTTTACTTTGAGATAAAACAACACCAGAAACTTTGTTTTTTATTTTTCCCAAATTGGCATTTTCCTTATGTATGAAGTAATGACACAGTATTAGCAATGACATCTGTGCCTGTCAAGTGCTTTTCATTAAGTGTTTATTTCTGTCGGTTTGGCCTCTTCAGGCATCACCCACACAGTCCCCATCCATGGTCCATGCCTGACATCTCCTGGTGGCATTTTCCTACTGCACAGTATCCTGTACAGCAATTAATGAGGAACTTTGTATGGCCCTAGAGCTTTGAAAAAACAAGCATAAATGCTTTTGTGAAATTGTCATACTAATGTTTCACAGCCATCAGAACTGTCTGTCTTCTGCTTCATCAGCTAATTTACATCTGCAAATTCTTACGCAAATTCTGTATTTGCAGTTATTCCTCCAGTTTTTCTTTTCAGAATTCTTGATTTTGATGACATTTTTTTAAAAAGAGGGGGTGAAGCATTTTAAAAAACAATTACAAAATTATAATATGATTGTTAAATGTATTGTGAAGTCTAATGAATTTTTAAAATGCATTTGGCATCTAACTTGCACCTTTGGGACTACTGTCACACAACAACAAAGCCTCATAACAGTACAGCCTCTAGACTCCTGTAAATTTAATTTCCCTAAGTAAAGCTTAAAGCAATTTGTCTTTGGATGCGAGACCACTGCCTCCCCTATTTCCCTGGAATCTTCTGAGCTGCTATACTTATATATATGAAGCAGCAGAAAGATAGGTATGTGCTTAATTTAAAAGAAGCTGATGGTTTTGTTTACAGAAATTACACTCCAGTCCCTCACCTCCATTCCTCTCTGCATTCCTTTCATTCAGAGGCTCAGACTGTTTACATGCTCTGCTTCCCTGGCATTAAGCTAAACCCTGGAAAGAAAGATGATTTCTCCAGAGAGGTCTGCTTGGGAAACTCCCCCGACATGAATGGTGTGCATGGAGAGCCAGAGGGAATTCAAAGCCCCCAACTGTCAGCATTAGCGTAGGGTGTTTGGCAGCAGTCCTGGAACAAGGGCTGCTGCATGTTCTCCAAACACCTGCTTACTTAATGTGGTTGAGGATATGATGTCCTTGGACCTGCGACACGCTGTATCTACTTATGAGCTATGTCCTTTCCTTGAATTTCTTTAAACAAAATGTTTTTGAACCCTTTCTCCTCCCAATTCTGACTTCCTGAGCAGGCAGTCCCTGACAGAGGTTTGTGTGGTTCCCTCTGTTTCCACCAGCACCACTGCTTGTTCTTCTGTCCGGCCCTCAACAAGAAGGCTTCAGCCCTGCTTGCTCCATCCTTCAAGGTTGTATGTATCCCTAGATTGTATATAGCCAATTTAGGCATCCAGCTTCCTCATGTTCTCCCTTTTTGGCTACCACTGATTTTTTCAGAGCTCTCCCTGTGTGCGTTAGTCTGAGCAGAGAGAGCTGTACATTACACTGCTGCAAGGTGTTCATCCCTTGGCTAAGTATAGTCTTCAGAGCTCCTCATGGTAGAAGTGGGAGTACCCTTCTCAGCACTTCCCATGTTATAACAAAAATCTTGTTACCTTTTCCCCTTGCTGTTTGGCTTTGTGAAAAGTTCTCAAATGCCTTGTGAAGATTGTTCAGAACATGTCTATCCCCTGCTCCTCACAGAGACTTGGGTCTTTCTCCTCAGACAAGGTTGTCCCTGAAATGCAAATACTGAGACAACAGAGTCATGAGTAAGCATTTCAAAGCACCTTAGCTGCTTTCACTCTTCTGTGCTCAGTCTGATGTGAACACAGCCTACAAAGCATTAAAAGCATTGGCTCCAAAATCCAAAGCTGAGATGATGCCCTCTCCTAGTAAAAGGATAATCAAGCTCCTCTTTTCCTATTATTCTGACGTGGTTTTGATCACATTGACGTGACCAGCACTTAGAGAGGCTTTAAAGCTCTTGCAACAGTCTGACGTGATGTGAACTTGCAATTAAGAGGGCATGCTCTGCTGAAGCACGGAATGGGGCCAGCACTGAGAGGGGTTCCTAAACCACTTCACAATCTCTTCAAAGCTAAGTGCCAGAATAACAACCTGTCTTGTGCAGGGCAGCTTGTCAGAGGGCAGCTTTGGATGGTTTGGGAGAGATTTATTTTGAAACTGGCATTAAACTGAGCTGTGGGTACCTGAACTAGTTTAGTCACTGGTGCTCAGAGAGAGATGCCACTCCCTCATGCATGCACCTGCTGCCTTGTGCTTGAAACTGCTGTTTCGTTGACCCAATCTCTGCTGGCTATAGTTGGAATTAAGCATCAGGTATGCTTGTAAGCACCTGTATATGGGTACCTGTACCCATCCTGTAGTCAGATGTCTGAAGCCAAATCCCCACCCTCATTTACAAAGTGATCTTGATTTTGCAGCATCCAGAAGTCTATTCTAAATCACCTTCCTTGAAAAAACATTTCAGTTCTGTGCAGTCAGTAGGTAGCCCTGTCAGAAATCCATTCTTCTTCTACTGTATGGAAAGCAGATCTGAAGAAGAATTTGCAAATATAATGTAAAGTATTCTTTTTAATTATTTAATACCTTTAAAAGCACTCATAACTGCAGCATCTGGACAATCAAAATCATGCCAGTTCAGCTGCAGCATTAGCCCTAAAACTGGGGAATTTCCTGAGAGATGGAATACATTAATTTCTGTCAGAATATTCAACAAGATACTGAGCAGGTTGAAAAATTTTCCTCCTCCTTTATGAAAAATGAATCTGTGGTCAGGCAGTTTCCATGGTTGCATATGTAGATATATAGGAAATACATTTCCCTTCAGTTTTTGCATGCTGTATTTTACAGTTGTTGGGGTTTTTTTTTGTATATTTACAACTAAGTAGGAGAAAGAAATACAGCAAGGTGTTGACTTGAGTGCTGTTCAGGTTGAAAAAGAATGAGAAGTGGTCTCAGTCCTTACTAATTGTTGTTGGCTGATTCTGAAGACCCTCATTTTTCACATGCCTGCCAGGTTCGGAAACTCTGCACAATCCTGCAGATTACACACCTGGGTCCCTCTCAGCTTTCCTCTTCTTCCACAAAGTGGAGCTACAGCTGCACTAAGAAAGGAATGTGGAAAAATGATTAAAGTGTAAGGAAACAATATTCTACACTGAAATAAAGTTGAAGCTTGATGGCTGAAAGCGAATGAGAGAGAATACATCAATCTAGCTTTGCAGTGCTCCAGATCCAGAAATCATAGAGGCTTCTTATCTTAATCCATCTTGAGCGAGTAATGATGTGTGTGTATTCCTTGCACATGGCATATACTGTTTCTTTACCTTGGCAAAAATCTTACCAGGGGGTGGTAGGATGTGTTTTATATGTCAGACAATGGTTGGCTTTCAAAACACTGGTTACATTTGGTTGGTTTTCAAAGCAGTGGTTACATTTACAGGTAGAAGCGTGTGGTGGCAGGTACCATGCCACTGAGTAGTGGTGACTAATTTCTACTGTGATCCCCCACAAAACACTGCAGAAGCAGCTTTGTGAAATCTCTGAAAACTCTTCAGTGATGCTTTATGGCTGAGTGAGTGTGTCCAGATATTCCTGAGGTTTGAGCTGTGGCAGGACCAAAACTAATCACTGCAGCAGCTCTGTGGCGTATGGCCAACCTGAGGTCAAATAAGTGGCATTCAATTTCTGCCTGCAGAAGAAGACTAATAATGCGTACCAGCTCATTACTGAAATAATTCTTTAGGTGTGATGCACAAGGTTTATACAGCACACTAAAAAGAATTAAGCTCTTAATTACTGAATTAATATTGTGGTTAATATATAACTCTGTTAACATACTATGTCCAAAACTCTTCCTCAAATTCTCTAAGAGATAAAGATTCTTGTTTCCTACATAAGTGGAAACAGAGGTAGCAGAAACATCAAGTCAATTATGTGAGATTCTCTGAAAAAAAGCCAGTCAGGAATACAAACATCATCACAATGTAACATTCTTGCCAGTCAGAGCAGCAATTACTTTATTAGCTCCTAGGCACACAAGAAGTTCAATTAACTAAGATGGTAAGCCAAAACAAAAACAAAACCAAAACCCAAAAACCCAACAACAGAAACCAAACCCAGCTGCAGCTCTGGCTGGGATCAGAGAAGGTTTGGGAAATGCAGCCCTGGGCTGCAGAGCCGAGAAGAGAATACAGGGTTCATCCAACTGTGGGGTACATATAAATGCAGTTCACAAATTACTTTTCCCCTTTTTTTTTTTTTTTTTTTTTTGACAGAATCAGCACAGGTGGCTCAGCCGCGCCTGTGCAGGAACTGACACTCACTGACAGGAAGGTGAGAGGCTTGGGGAGGTTAAGCTACCACTCTGGTGCAGCTGCTGAGAGATGGTGGCTGATGGGGACATGGGACTGATGGGACTAACGCTGAACATTTGTGAAGTATGGATATTCTGTCTCCTTGCTGTTATGTTTACCAGCAAAAGTACCAACTCCCTTCTGTGCCTTTTACGCCAGGTAGGGAGGATAGAGAAGCAAAAGTGGCTGGTGCAAAATCCAATCCTGCTCAAGCTGAAGTCCTTAGCTGCCCTTCAGCATGACATTCCCCATTTCACCCTGCAGTTCTGGTGAAGGGGAAGACCTGACCTTAAGTCTTTGCTACATGCACTATACTTCCTGAACATGGGAAAACTGCCTGCTTGTGTCTGCAACTCCTTGGTTTTGGCTATGACACCTTGGGACGGCATTGATCTGTGTCTCCAGACAGTGTCCAGAGGCCATATGTTAGGAATCATAGAATTGTTAAAGTTAGGAAAAGACCTTTAGGATCACTAAGTTCAGCTGTAAACCTAACGCTGCCACGTCCATCACTAAACCATGTCACCAAGCCAGTTCCAATGCTTGACAATGCTTCACCAGGGCTTCCATTTCTTCACCTTTTGGTGAAGAAATTTTTTCCTAATATCCAGTCTAAACCTCCCCTGGTGCAACCTGAGGCTGTTTTCTCTTGCTCTATTGCTTGTTACTTGGGAAAAGAGACTGACCCCCCAACTTGCTAGCACCCCCTTTCAGGTAAAGAAAGAAGGTCTCCTGTAGGAAAAGAAGGTCTCCCCTGAACCTCCTTTTGTCCAGGCTAAACAAACCCTGTTGCCTCAGCTGCTCCTCATAAGACTTGTGCTCTGGACCATTAACCAGCTTAGATGCCCTTCTTTGGAAGTGGAATCAATTATTTCATGGTATTATCCAGATCAGTAATTTCCAGAGTGCCGGGACTTTTTTTTTTTCCCAACTGTGGCTGTGTCAGGCATGTGTTGAATTGTGTTGCATGGCAAAGGAAAGACTGTGTTGCTACTAGTAAGACCAAATACTCTCCACAAATAACTGTTTTAGATACTTCGCAGGGTCAAATATTTTCATATGTTCTAAGTAGTTCAGATGAAAAAGTTACAGTTCTTGAAGGATTTTAAAAACTGGTCTGGCTCTGCAAACCCGTGTCACACTAAGTGGCTGTTCTACAGTGTGGAAATACATTGTTAATGAGATGATCAGGCAACAGCATTAATCTCCTCTCTCTCTCTCTTTTTTGATACTCTATGGAGGAGTACAGCAACTTTTAAAGATATTGAAAATCCAGACAGCTTTTGAGTAAGACAATTTGGCTGCTGGTAATATGGTAGTTTAGCAGATTGTGTCAATGGTAACTTTAGATTTGCAATGTAAAAAGCTAAGGAATCTTGAAACCTTTTGCTGTGGTTTTGAAATCCATATAGGTAACATTTGCGATATAGTAGTGCCCAGGTGCCCAAATTGTGGATCAGAAGTCTGTGTGCTGCAAACATTAGGAAAGGATGTCAAACATGACAGCAATGTAAGTGTAAATGAAGTGGGAAAGTGTGGTACATGCCATGTAACTTGCTCAGCAAGGAATGGTGCGTTGCTGCTTACCTGTGGAGGACACCTACTCTTTCCAAGGTTCTGAGGAATACAGTGTGCCAGTGCATATTTGTATTTAACAGCTTCTGGTCAAGGTACATTCTGTATTATTGTGTGAGGACATGAAATATTCTGTCATGACAGAGCTCCTCATCTATCCTTGAACATATCAAGAGGGTGAGAGGATTTATGGAGCTGTCACCCAGGAAGGAACGAATGAGCACACATATAAAAGAAAGTGAAGATACTATAAAACCATTAGCCTGACTAGCAAGAAAATGAGAGTTCTCTGATAGTTAATGCTTTTAACTTGCTTGTTCTTTTGATGCCTTTAAAAATCTAGATTCCAGAGAACTTTCCTTTTATTTCACCTGTATTATCATCCTGTTTAATGTTTGCTGTCTACTCTGTATCATGTACGTTTTGCCCTTTCAAACAACTGGAAATAGATATGAGCTAGTGGTGCCACCAAAAGTTTGCTCCCCATGAGATGCCTAAAAAAGAGAAAGCGAATCAAACCAGCCTAAGTCTGCTTGAGTGGAGACAGTCCTCTTAGCATGTGTGATCAAAGGAGTGTTTGTGCTGCCAACTTCAAACAAGGCTGGGAGGAGACCGGCTGAGGCTAATGTGCAGTTCCTATCGATCGTTCAGCTCCCTTGGTTATAATGGAATGGGCTTGCACCATGGTGCTGGGCAGAGAGCGTGCTCGCTCTCCCTTAGGGGAGGCGTTACAAGAGATTTGGTGAAGGCACTTGAGATAATGAAAGTCATGGTGGGAACTGATTTAGAACTTCTGGTTCAGGGAGAAAAAAAAGACCTTGGTGTCACATAGTCCATCACATTTCTTCACCAAAAGTGCTACTACGCTTCTGTGAAGTGTTGGTATGACTCATCATTGCTAATAAGGTATAGGATAAGAACATGAAAAAAGTGTACTTTACACAGTATGTGTACAGGAAGGTATTATACTGTGGGAAGCAATTGAACACTGTGTCATCTTTGTCATTTATACTCTGAAACAAGTATTAACTGGTTGCAAAGGCTTTTGCAACTTGGTGATGTTCCCTGAACCCACGTTCCCAAGAGATTGTTAGGCACCAGTTGTCACAGAGTGATTGAATAAACTTTTGAAAGGAAAGTTGGCTAAGCAGAATTGGAGCAAGGGAAACATGAGAAGGATCAACAACAGAACAGACTGCTCAGCTGGATTAGGGAATACAGTAAATACAACATAAAAAGTAGCAAACATGGGATCAAAAGTTTAGTTAGAAGAGATCTTGTGGTTCGGTTGGTGTAACAGTGACATGGGGAAAGACAAAACCAAGTGAGACCCTGGGGGCTGAGGCATTATGACAAGAGGCAAAGATTTGGTCCCTTGATCTGCAAGTGATTTCTTTTTGCTTCTGCATTTTTCTCCCAATTTATTCCTCTGCGTTATCTGTACCTTAAAAAATGTCAGCTGGAAAAGCTTGCTTGCTTTTCTTGCTTGTCGTTGTTGCATTACTAATTACTGCAGATTTAATTACGGTCACGGTGCTCAAACCTTTTAGGCAGCTATTTGTTTGTGTTAAATCCAAGGAGTGAGAGCATTAACCAATTCTCCTCGTGACTAGGCTGGAATGAGAGATGCAATTCTTTCTGTGGGGAAAAAAAAAGTCTCTTTTAGGAAGCATGGAGCAAAGCAACAGTGATAACCTGAATCTTGTCAGGTTATTATTTTGGGGACCTAGGAGGCTCAAACACAGGACAGTATGTGGCCTCTGTAGGCATCATCTTTGCACTGGTACAAATCTGTAGCTGGATACTTTTTGTGTAGTATGGTAGAATATGGTAGCTAGGATACATATTTACTCATTTGCCCCACATTTATTTTTCTGTTCATTTATATAATCTCCATAATTGTCTTATGTTTCCCTCAAAATTGCCTCTTTTTAGGTTTACTTTTCACAGCGTCTTCCTGACAAGGACTCTCTCAACTGATTTTTATATCCTGTTTTTGACCTACAAAGACTTAGCTGATTCAGCTGCCATGGACAGCTCTTCACCTTATGACAGATCATATGACAGCTTATAACAGGGTAGTATTTTCCAGTTTTTCAACAGGTATTTTTCAAGGCTCAGTTTAATCTTTGAAAAGCACTTTGAGATATTTGCATAGAGGGTGCTGTGTTTCAGTGGTAGTAGTCACTGTAATGGGGAAATGTCCTTACTGAAGTCAGGAACCATCCTGACATTTGTACACAGCATTGCCTTGGGACACATGGACATACTCTGTGGATGTAGGAAGTATGTCTACATCTAAACATATTCTATATAACATATATGTCTAAATATGTATATGAGGATAGTAATTTGAATATCTTTTATGTACTTCCACCTCATCATAAGCTTTCATTACATTCTTAGAAACTATTGAGAAGAGAAATATATTTTTCTGCCAGTAATTTCTGTACAAAAAAAAAGAGAAAATCTCTTTTTCTTCATGGCTTGACCTTTTCTTGGCCTTCCATTTTCTTCATGGCTTGCCCTGCTCTTCTATGTTCTCTTCTCGTTTGGGATCATCTTTCCAGACGTTTTTGTACTACTGTTCACAGGTAATACTCTCAAGAGTATTTGGGTGAGCAATAACATTTCAGCTGAAGTGCCTTTCTTGGTTCTAAATATATGAAGTTAGAGATAGTCTCATAATTTAGATCTGTTCCAGATGAAACAATTTTATGCCACAGGTAAACTTTGTGTACTCATTCATCTGTTGTTTAGATCATTAATAAACCCATCTACAACAATGAACCTCTTAGCACCCCACCCTTGATTTCACACTATGTTGAAATTTGACCATTTAATTCACTAAAAGGACTTGATAAGTCACTTTTGATGACTTAATTTCCTTGCTAGCCTTGCATCAGGACTTTTGTGTATCAGTCAGTGTCAGATCATGGTGTATGGTTGGAGGTGAGTAAGAGAAATTCTAAGAAGTCTGAAGCAGAGTTAAGGCCAATTAAACAATTTAGCTACTTATTTTTAACTATAAAGAGTTGACCTAGAAATACTTAACTGAGTTAAATAATAGAGACAACCTTGTATTTAAAAGGAAGAAAATATATAAAAACTCTTTTGGCTCTGTGAATGTCATAGAAACTATCTCAAAAAAAAAAAAAAATCGGTTTAGTAATATTGCCAGTTTCATGAAGATACAAACAATCTTGTGCAGAATGCAAGTTGCTGAGCCTCGAAATCTGTCTTTCACCTGAATGAGTGGATGATAATGTTTCTGACTAAGTGTGAAATAATTGACTTCAGCGTTGCATTCCAGGTTCCAACCTGTCAGGCTTTCAATCAGGATTTACAGCCAGAGATCCTCCTCCTTGTGATGAATGGTTCAAGGGAGAAGATAAATATAGCTTAAGCCCAATCTGAAACTCCTCAGTTTTGGAGCAGCCTCTTGGTGCCAGCAGGTGCTGCTGGTTCTTAGGAAAGAGTCATGATATCTTCCTGGCTAAGGTACACATATGTGAATACAAGGAGAGAACTGTCACTGGACTCTGGGAAAATACAAGTGAAATTGTATTTTATGCAGGTTTATGCAGGACTGTGGGCTAACCTTGATTAATGGAGCAGAGAATCTCTCACCACTTTTGTGCATTGCTCTTTTGTTTATGAACAAAAGGGAAGTCGGCTCCATTTGGTGTGTAACATCAGTGCATCGCCTACTGTGTGCTTTCCTTGTTGTAAGGAGTGAGTGTATAAAGATATGAAATAGTTGACTGAAATTAAATGTGCGCTGTCAAACTGATGAGACTGGTTCTGTCAGAAGATGAAGCTCTTCTTTTTTCTATTTTGGTCTAAGTGGCTGTTCAGAATCTCAGTATGTTATTGCACAGTACACGCAGAGAACAAAAAAACTATACTACTTGCCCCCTCATCCTTCACGCCAAAAACCTGAAGAACTGTCTTCACTTCCCCAACCTACTTAGCCTCTTCATAAAATTCGTTATGGATGTCTAGATCATTTCTTAATTTGTAGAAATTTCTTTTTGTGTTGAAAGCAGCATAATCTTGACATAAATCTCTTCAAATGGCTCTTGTATCTGAAAATATTGCCGCAGGTGTCAGTCACAAAGTATCACACAGAGTTATTATTCTTTGTACTAGTTTGTCACATACTTTTAGAACTGCTTTTTGGTGCAATATTAAAAATATTCTCTATATTGAACTTAAAAAGATTTACTGTGTATAAGATAAATGTACCTAAGACTAAGTAAAAGTTCTTGAGGTTTGTATAGAGAAACCCTTTTCCATACTTTCTTTGATGTCTGAATGAATAACAGTGTCTGAATTGACACTGAAAATAGAGGCTGGACATGACTTTGGTAGATGTTCTGAAAAGCAGGTCAGTAGCTGCATGAGAAGCAGAACTGGCAGCCTGAAGTGAAAATGCTAATGCATAAATAAATAAGGGAACTGACTGCTGGAGTAATCAGAAAATATAATGTTCTAATTCTTGCTTTGCATAACTAACAGGCAATTAACTTTCATTGACTCATGATGTGAAAAGTGATTGAGAGACGTAGATCCTTTGCTTTGGTAAGAGTCTGTCAGTTGAGAAGAATGTTTTTCCTGACAGTTGATTAGGGGTTAAATGAACTGAATAAAATTGGTAATTTTTGCTGTTTTCCCACTTAGGGTAACAGCTATTATACGAAGCCTTTTTCCTTACATTAGCTGTAACGACTGGCTTTAACTGATTAGCTCTGTTGAAAGAACTGCTTTTGATTGAAAAATGTCATTTTGGTATTTTCAAATTCTGCAAAAATGGCTTGTGCATATAGAACCTGGATCAAAGTATTTTTATTTCTTCATTTGGGTCTGCTCTTTAGCAAACTGCTCCTCTTAGGGAATTATGTTCTTTGTTTGATCAACAACAGCTGAGGTGGTGAAGGAGAGAGCATGAGTATCTCATACCTCCATAATGTGGTCCCTGGCTGTATCTATGGGGAACTGCAGTGCACCACGGGAGTGTCACCTCAGCTCCTGCAGACCAAGCAGGCACTGCCTCACAGCAGCTCTGTAAAGCCACAAACAGACTCCATCATTCATGAGTTTGGAAAAGTAACTGTGCTCCAAATGAGCAGCCCCACTGGGAGATGTCAGTTTGCTCGCTCATTCTCTGAGAGTGGCATCAGTCCATTTGGTACTCATTGACACTATGAGATGATGGAAGAAAAACATAGCTGGGAGAAAAGAGGGCACTTTCTGAGCAGTTGGAATAAGGAGAAGGGTCAACCCTGAAAATATTTACAATGACCTCTGTCTCATAGCTACGGCCTCGTGTGACAATGACTATGGTTAAACTGGTGCATATACGGAAGTACCACGGTGTGGCTCCTGAAAGGAATGGACATATTTCTCTTGAGAATGGGGAAAAAGTAAGAGTGGGGGGGGATTGCTGTGGAAGAGGGTTACATAAAACAAAACTAACAGCTACAGGTCTGGGTTGGTGTGTTTTTTTTTGGTTTTTTTTTTCTTTTTTTTTGGGAGGGAGTTTTGAAGCTGTTTTTCTTCATAGGCTCAGACACTTAAATTGTTTCATAGCACAATGTTTTTAAGGAGTATTTTGTTGTTTGTGGATTCACTTCCACCCACACCTTCTCCTTTCCACCCTATAAAGTTTAGGCTCGAATGATCTTTAGTCTACAAAAGGCTTGATTTTATGGCCAGCTTAGAAGTAGCTCTTGAATGCAAGTTAAAATATACCATCTCTCCAGATGAAAACTTACCACAGCTCTAACACAATTGTCTTGAAGAGTACTGATGTGTAAGTAAGTAAATATTTAGAGTTTTTGTCATGGTATAGAAACTACTCCATGTTTTGATAAAGAATGATGATTTTGGAGGCAAGTAATCGGGCTCTTGGGAAAACAAGGTAATAGTTCGTCATCTTCAATAGAGGTAGAAAATTCATCTACTGCAGCTCTGCTGGCTGTGATCATCTTACAGCAGACCACACTGATGAAAGCAGCTTTTCACAGCCCCTCAAAAAGTGCTATGCTATTACACTTGCAATACTTTGAAATTTTTGATTGTACTAAAGTCCTAGAGTGAAATGTCTTTTCACAGCTGTAGATCAAAAGAGGAATGCTATAACATCAACAGGAAATAAAACATTTTTATTGAATATCTGTGTAATATGTATGTTATTTTAACGACAATTGGAAAACTCTACTGTGGGAAGTCACTACACAAAGTGAAACAAAATATAAACCACCTCATCAAAAATGAAGGTAAAATACGGCTAAAGTTGTCAGCTCGCGGGCCACGAGCGATATGGCAGGAGAAAACACCCCAAACATTTCTACAAGATACAGAGAAAACCCACACAGAGAAACACTCAAGCAGGCAGTAAATATACACAAAGGCAACTAGGATCTTTCTACAGCATCAGATTCTAATACTTCACACAGCTTTGTCAGAAAGGTACATGTGGCTTCTTTGAGGATGAAAATGTCATCTTGGTCACACGGCAGGTTCGGTCTCTGAGAATCATTGCACCTTACAAACCAGTTCTATGGTGACGTTCAGTCTGGCAGTGTAGGAAGAGAAAGCATTAAGAACACCTTAACGCAACGAGTCAGTCCTGGCAGTTTGAACCTGCAGCTATCCTGAATGAACAACTGAAAGTTGGAGACCATGAAGCTCTTATGCTGGAAAGCTGACTGTCTACTTATCTTTGGTGGGATTTGGTCCTTAAAGTTAAGATTTTAGAGTATTCCAGCTTGATGCTTTGCATGTATGCATGCGCCTGTTTCTATCGGACAATGTCTCGCTTGTGTTTTTTCCATGTTTCATGTAAAAAAAAAAAAAAGAAAATGGGTCTTGCTATTCTCACTTTTGGAGGTGGGGAGTGATCAAGACTTTTATTCTCCTTCCACTTCTTTGCTGCTTCTTTTACCCTTAGTGTACTGAAAACATTGGTGCTTGGCCAACACTGCACTGACCTCTGTCACACCTCTCCCAGAAGCAGAGCCTTGAGGGAGGGCTGTGGATGTGAGTCTTCAGTACAGTTCTCTGATGACATTCATCTTTGTTTTCAATAATTTCTGCTAGATACAATTTCTAGGAAAGTTAATGGTTTATCTCATGCCTCCCTCCAAAAGGTATAGCATTTCCACATTTCTGGGGTAGTTTGCATTGCTGAAGATAATGAAGTCTTTAAAGCATTATAAATATCTTCACAGCTTGGAAAGATAAGCAAGGAGCCTCCAAAGAACGGTACATGAGATAGAAGTGATGCCCTAACTGACTTGATGAGATGGTACAAGCTGAGATGACATGCTGGCTAGCTGTAAGATGGCCATCTACAGTAAAGCAGCGGGGGGCGAGGGAGGTTGGAAATGTAGAGTATTGCACAGGGCTTGACAAAATGCTGCGTGGTCACCCATTCAGTAGAGCATCCTTGTCCCCTGCATAGCTCTCCAGTTCTAAATTGGTCCATAATAACTAGAACTGCTTGTGCTATGCATTCCTTCGGCAGTGCAGTAGAAGGGAATGGCAGTATTATTACAATATCACTACGGAATAAATTGATTGCTATCCACTGAGAAAACTACATTTCTAAGCACACACGGCAGTCACAGTGATACACAGAGCAGTCTTTCAAGACTCTTATGGAATGACTAATAGCTTCATAATAGTGCCATTTACTACATAGTAACATTGAAAACATTTAAAAACTCCTCCTGAAACGAGCATCTAGTATACAGAAGAGGTTGCTTCAGTTTTCTAGAACTTGTTCTTTGTTTTCACTTTTTTTTTTTTTTAAAGGACAAATTAAAACTTAAGTATAAATAGTATATAAAAGGTCACTAGCTGTTCTCTTTTGGCTTATTTTGAAGTGCATTTAGAACTATGGCTAAATTTTGTCATCTTCTGATGGGATTACAATACTGTCTGTTTACCATGAAACTATTTTGTATAATAAACTCACACGGCTGTGTCTAAAAAATATTCTGCATTCCTTCTAAGCTGAGTTAGTATAATAAAATATTTTGTTACAAAGTCTAATGTGCAAACTCATTATAATGTGAAATCGTGGATGGAATTCACAGTATGCAAATTTTGTATAAAGGTGATAATGGAGAGCTACTCTTGTTTTCATAGCAGCATTTCACTACTGCTGCGTCTCCCTCTTCCCTTCCCCCCCCTCCCTGCACAACCTCTGCAATGGTCTTACTTGGTATGTTAGATGAAATCGTTGCCTCCTATGGAACTGCTTCCTCAACTTTCAATCTAAAGCCATTTCAGTCTGTTATGTGTTTGCTTTTGGAATATATACAAAAAAATTATATCCTGGCTTCTGGCTACGTCTCCTTGAGGTCAGCCATGGAGCTGCTCAGATCATGCTAAGCTGCCTGTGAAAGAAGTCTACCCAATTGGATTTGCCCCTCCAAGATTCACTGTGGATGCGTAGCGTATTATTAGGATGGTCCAGTTGAAAGCTCAGATTTAAGTTGTCCTTTAAGATGTCAGCGTAACACTACTAGTGCCTTATAAGTCAGAATTTTTTTTTTTTTTTTCTGGAATGCAGACGATACAATAGTTACCCTATAATATATTATCAGCTCTCCTATATCTCAGTCAATTTACATAATTTAAAATAGAACATCTTATTAAAAACATCTAGATATACACAGATTAGGAAACGTTTACAACATACAAATACACAAACTAGAAATAAATTCTCAGCATACTGGTGTATATATACAACTGTGTGATACAATAAATAATTTCTGTCATGCTCTATCTACACATCATATTGCTTAAAAGAAGAGTAGATCTGGGGGGGCAGTGGTGAAATGACACGCCTTTAGAGGGCTCTCTACATTTAAATTTGTGCAAATTAAAATGGGAATTTAAAAGTACAACTGATCTGTGTCAGGAACACATGGCTGGAAATGAAAGGACCCATATTACTGAGGTATTTACAGATACTGGCTAAAGAGCACTATGTGGGCAAATGCAGAAAGGCTTCTTCTTCTTTTTCTTCTTGATTAATTTAATTTAATTTGACGTAATTTACTTCTTGACCGCCAGCATGGCATCCACCTCCTCCTCAGGCTGTAAGGTGTGCCACTGTGCAATGGGCCGCCGGGGGTTGGCCAACATATCTGACCAATGCCGCAGCTCCGCGCCGGTGCTGTTGTAGCCCACAAAGACTTTCCCGATGGCATCGTTCTTGCCAATCTTGTCATAGTCCAAAACAGTCACAACAACTTGCACTTTCTACAACGAGACAGAGAAAAAGCAGTGAGCATGGCAGTAAGGGAAAGGTGGGCAGGGAGGAATCTTGGGACAGTGACAATGGAGACTTCATGAGGGGGCTAAGTGTGCGACAGCCGGGGCAGGTTCCCCCCAGTGAGAAACAAATTCAAACTTTTGTCTTTCCATCTTGTGAGCTTTCCAAATAACATCAACTTCACTACCTCCCGGTTAACTTGACACTTGCCCCCTTGCATAAAAGACCTTCACCTGGGAATCAAGCGTGATCTTTAACAGATTAACGATTTAGGGATATTTGTTGTTGTTCTTATTGAAGACACAGACTGCTAGAAGTCTGTAGGGCTAAAATGGAGATCTTAAGGTATGCCAGTTCAAAAGTAGTGCAGTTTAACACACCATTATTAAGTAAAGTTAGTAGTTAAAATTCAGAACCAGATCAAGCTCAAGTTAATGTTTGCAATGTTGTACTCCATTCTGGTAATTGCCTTTCTGCTTCTATACAACTCCTACCTATCCATCCAGCATGCCAATCGGCTACTTTCACATGAATTCAGAAGATGGTGCTGCTTATGGCTACTAGATACATATACACGCACACACACGTGTACTCATCTCCCTGTGCACACGTGTGCAGACATGTAAGTGTATGTGTATATTCTCTGTATTTATAAAGGAGTCTAGAAAACCAGCTCCATGCTCAGGGCAGCTAGAAAGAAATATAAACCCCACTGCTGTCTATGACTGAGCCAGTTTTGGAGTGCCACTTCTGCTTTAGGAACGCTGACCTCTGGCAAACAGGGTTAAACTATTCCCACAAAATCTGCGTGAGCCCATCTGTCAAAGCTCACAGACAATTTTCTGTTCACTTAGACTGGGGCACACTGGGACGTGATGTTCAAGCAATGCATTTGTGTATGCATTTACGTGCACATGCACACATCCCTCTCCTTCAGGTCATTAATGCCTGTCGAAAGAACACAAACAGCTGTTTCTTCATTGGAGTGGTGTTCTTCCCCAGCAGCACCTAAGAGAGCCTTGGGTTGATTTTACTAAACTGTAAATGCTCCTCTTTAGGGAGCTTTATTTTTAAAGCTGAACATACAGTTCTTTTCCCAGTTCCTTTCTATTCCACAGTAAATACATACAGCTCCTCATTATAGTGTGAGTTTCCTGAAATGGAGGAGGAAATGCCCTGAAACGCATTTCTTCCAGAAAAATCTTTTATTCTCAAGCATCATTTTTTTTAAATGTAAGGCTTTAAATACATGTACAACCTGGATTTCTTTCCAGAGTGATTAATTTCAGTGCTTACAGGAGTATATTTTAAAAGCAACCATCTCTCTTAAGCATATCTGCAAAACTGGGCTCATGAGGTCTATTTTTATAGAGTCCATTCCCTTACAAGACTGTACAATTCACTGAGCCAGAGAAAGAGATGATTCCAATAGGCACTAAAGTATTTATATAGTTGCTGATGACAAAAGTGTACACCAAACTCAAGACTCTCTCCCCCCAGAGCACTCATGATAAAAGGCAATATCCTGAAGCAAGTATTTCTAGATGCCAAAATGATGTTTCAGTGTTGCTGTTTTCAATACGCTCACTTTTAATGTTGATCGTACCTCCCTAAATGAACATTTATGTTTTAGATGCATGGTACAATTACAGATATAAAGAGTAAGCATGAGGCTATTATTTTATGGTACAAAAAACCCCACTGCCTGCTGTACCTAGAAGCTTGGGGACTAGTTGCTGCTGGATTTTTTTTTTTCTGGTGTTAAGCATAAGACAATGACGAGCACTGTAAACAGAAGACCCTCTTCCTTGATCTGTAAGAACAACTTTTATCTCTTTGATGATTTTGATTAACTCTTTGATAATTTTCACCTCATGGTCTCTGTCTTAAACCTGTAGAGAAATGTGAGCACCTCTTTGTCTTTGTACCATATTATTAAAGCAACAGCTGCACTACAAAAACCAAAAGGTGCTAGTAGAAAGCACCACCTCTGCTAATAAACATGTGGATTATTTGGCAGTTTTGTTGGCATGATTAAGCATTCTTTGGACTAGAAAGGTCTGGAGATGTTGCTACTTATGGAGGCAGTGGCAAAATATGTGCTTGATCTGCCTGTAGCAAGAGGATTTAAATTCCCAGTGATGTTCTCCCATTACCCTTAAGGACATCACTTTCTTCCCCTTAAGAGCCAGAATCCATAGTCACTATTAAATTGTTGAAAATGTGAATGTTTGGCCAATTTAAAATTACATAGATGTGCTGCTATAGATTGCTTTCCCTCTATAATAGCTTCGCTCCGCAACAATCATGAAACTTGTATGTGTTAGTTTTTGTTTGACTGTGAAAGTTTGCTTAATGGCTTTTAAACTAATTACCCAAAGTCACAGTGATTCTTACCATACTAAGTCTAAATAACACTTCACATTTGTTTTTCTAATGATGACATCACTTCAGTAACCATAATGAAATAACTTCTAAATATAGCCTTTTATAACTAACTCCATAATACACTGGCATATGACAAAAGTCCATAATTACAGATTTTAAATTGAAGCTGTATAGTAAAGCAAATAGCTATAAAGTCATTCTAATAAACATACTAAAAAAAAATTAAACAGCTAAACCACAACACGTTTGAAAGGGCTTATATTCACCTTACAAAACTGACTTAGAATTAGAAGACAAAATGGTCAGGTATATACACAATGCAGCTAACTATGCCAAAGCTCAGATCTGAGAACCTGGAGGTACCTATTCCAGTTCCTCAGTCCTGTCCCTATTTGGAAATCAAGACATTTGTTGTCTAAATTGCCAGAGAGGCTCAATTTGGCTAATCTTTCTTTTGCCTCTGAGTCTCTGATGCTTGTTATGAGATCTTTCACAAGTACACAGATCAGCTTTCATCAATATGAGCAGGAATTAGGCCCCACTGGATTTCCCACTTTCTGACTCCTAGAGTCTACAGACACTTGTACATGCTGTTGGGCATGAAGAGGCTCTAAACAGGCTAGCCATGCATCCAAATCACTATTCCTACTGCCTCACCTTATCTAGTTTTTTATCTTTGTTGGTACCAAGTCAATAAGAATTAAGCACACAGCTCTAGTTGAAATGTAGATCTGGGCTCCTGGGCTTCTCTCCAGTACAGTTGCTACCAAAATCCAAGATACAGAATCTCACAACCCATACCATGCTCCCATCTAATCAAGAAGAGGTTCTCAATTTAGCCCAGGCCATTTAAACCCTTTTGAACTACAAGTAGCATGGCACCTAACTCACACCTAGATCTCTCTTATAAGTGACAAAAGGATGTATTCTCAGACTATTTATGGTCATTCAAACTGGGAGCAGCCCTCCTGGTGCGGTGCCTTTGTGCTGGGAGTGAGAAGGGTCTTGAAAACTCTTTGTTCCACATTGCTCAGCTTTGGCTTTCTAATTAAACTGCCCTTGTTTTTTACCCACATTGCTTCTGTCTCTATCTTATTTTTTCCTTTCTCCTTTTGCTCTGTGGAGGAAGGAGAGGAAAGGGGGAAGGTGATAGAGCGGCTTGGTGGGCATCACTTGCTCAGCCAGGGTTAGCCCACCACAATCTCAATCTCATGAATGAAAGATGATTTTCGTCCCAGAAGCCCACCGTGGGTAACTGAGCCCCTGAAAAAATGACCAGATGTTTTGTGCTAGTACTTCCAACTCCTCATGTAGATGATGTCTAGCTCACTGTACCGACTTCTGAGACCCCTAATTTTAGGCACTGAACTCTCCAGGATTAGCACCTGGACAACTGCTGGAGCTCCCCTGAGGTGTCAAGAGACTAGGTACTGTACTTCTGACCCCTGAGATTCTCAAATGCCTTTTTCCAAGGCACACAAGAATCACTGAAAAAGTTTTCATGGTGTGGTGAATAACTGAAAAAAAGCTGTGACTGAATTACGTGTTTTTCTTAAGAGGGATGCTGCAGTACCTTCAACAAACAGGACCGATAAATGCAGAGGGAATACAAATTTAACTGATGACACCAATTTATGATTTCAAACAATTTGGGGAAAATTGTTATATATTGCCTTTTCTTTTATCCTTATACTTTTTTGCTGGCACATTCCTTCGCTATCTCCCTGTGGACTTTTTTTTTTTTTTTTCAGAATCCATTTCTGTTAATAGAAAATGTCAGTTATCCATTTCTCACTGATGAATCAAAGCTTCCTAAGTACTGTGCATTTTATAATTTCCCTCTTGAAGCAGTCACACTCATCTAATGTAGCACAGGGCTGGCACCTAGGTGCTAATGAAGGCATGCACACGTGATAATTAACAAGATTCCTGTTAAATATTTATAAGGGCTGAGAAATGGAATGCAGAGGGAAGACAAAACGCTGTTTGACATTACCTGAATTTGCTCGAATGGTACTTCAAAGCTGAAAGACTCATTGTAGTAGGGATTCAGAGTGTTCTTTTTAATTGTCGTCTTTTTCTTCTTCAGCCTCTTGCCATTCTGCATCAGATGGATCTTCACATAAGGATCTAAGTAACCAAGAGAAGAAGGAGAGCTAAGAAGGGTGTTTCAGCATGTTATCTAGATTTTAATCCCACAGATCTTAAAAAAAGAAAAATCTTTAGCAACAGCTTGCATTTAAACAAAGTCCGAATTTCCACTGTAGACAAAATCCTCAATGATTGCTAAGTGTTCCTGATGGAATAAGGTGCGAAACATTTATGACATAATCTCCTTAACTCTGCAAGGGAGGGCTAAATTCCCATCTAACCATCAATGCTCATTAACCATCCAGAAACGTTTCTGCTTTAACTGTTACTGCCAGCATTTCTTGGCACGGGGGCTGTGGGGTGGTTTTCCCAAGAGCTGTGGGCAGTGCCTGAGGCACAGGGCTTGGGTGGCTGCCTGTGGCTGCGTGGGCACCACGGGCACCGCAGTGGCTGTGCTAACACAGGTCAGTATCCATGGCTCTGGTTCATGGACACACAGCACAGCAGGAAGGAGCTTTTTCCTTTAACTACCAGTTCTCTACCTTAGTGCTACATGCAGCCAGAGTAAGGTGCAGGCCATGGTACTGGTATACATCACGAATTGGTTTTGCTACTCTTTATTGAATTCCCACTGTTATCTTGTATGACTTCTGGTGGCTAAGGAACAGAACTGATTTGGTACAGCATCAGCTATTCCCTGTGCAAGCAAAACTCTCATGGATGTTATTGCTGTGAAGTGGCATCTCAGTGGTTATACTTTCAATGGAAATTTTGCCTGCTTAAAAGAATAGCGCTATCAGTCTTTAATTTGTTACAACAGTCATGTTCCCATTCAGAGAATGAACCAGGAGTTTTTCTCTGAAGGTGGTGTTAATTAGCAGTACCTTCACTGAACTCAGTTATTTTTCTGTTTAGGCCTACCGTGAAGCACCATTTGAAGCATCTCAAGCTCATCCTTTTCAACAATCTGTATGATAGTCACCAAAATTTGTTTATGATGTCCCTCCCTTGGCTTTAGGCAGCTGAACTGTGATATAGGTTGAGGCAAGCTTTACCTCAAGAGAGCTCATAGGAGCTATACAAAGCAACAGCCAGCCAGAAGTCACCTATGGTAGGAACTAAAAGAGCCTGCATACAAGTTATCAAAGGAAAGGGATTCTCATTTCCATCTTGAGAAAAGGATGAGGCTACAGAAAAAGAATGAAAAATTAACACTGAAAAGATATGTTACCACTATGAGCAAACCATGCTTTATGACTCTGCAACAAAATTCATGCTTGGAGTATCTGAGAAGAGTAATTGCATTCTCTTATCGTGGAAGAGCTAGGAGTTTGGGACAGTTAAGCTACTGGAGTGGCTTGATCACAGTCTACAATACCTCTGAAGGGAGGATAATTTTGGTAGTAGGCTCTTCAAGCAAGCAGACATGGGTATAATAAGGCCCAGTGGCGGTGAGAAGGCCCTCGACAAATTTTAACATAGAAATAGGCACGTACTTTAGTAGTATGACTACTGAAACAGATGGAGTAGCTCCTCAGTGTTTGTGGTGAACTGTGTTGCAGAGGGTTAAGACTCCTTCTCCCTCAAAAGACTCAAGTTCAAATAGAAATTAAATCTGGGTAGGTTTATGCTTGAGGCTAGACAGAATTGCAAGGGTTCCTTTTGACTGCACAATGTATGAATTAAAGAGTATCAAGTGAAGAGCAGAAACACTAGCAAAAAGACACCGAAGTTCTACTTTTTGAATACTGAGTTCAACACCACTGCATACACGGTTTCGAAGGTAGAAAACAGGTAAATACAGATTTTTTCAACATGAGGGAATACTTGGGAAAAGTTTATCTACATTATTACTTTTGCTGAGGCTCTGTGCTGAATACACAATTGTTTTGACATGTAAAATGATGTTTTCGGTGTTACTAGTATATAGTAAGGAAGTTCAGTAGTCCAGGAGCCAATGGTAGAGTGCTAAGATAGTGATAGAATATAAGATGCTGCTAAACTATAATTTGAGTAACCAGACTGAGCTGGGAGCCTAAAGCCCAAATGTTCCATGATTCTATGATAATACATTATCACCAAGGGGATCAGAACTGAATAATTCTATTAAAATAAATGCAGTCAATACAAGTCGATCCTTTACTGACCTGTGCTTGTCCACAGATAATATATGCAAATTTGACAATTATTCCTATGCCCATGAGGAACTGTGTAGTAATGATTTATATAGCAATGCATATGTATTCCTATCTTGATAAACATTTCATATTTTTGAGACAAATATTTTTAGCCTAGAATTCAATGGTATGTATATGTACACTCCCTTTAAGCTATTTGCTTTTACCGACTTCCTAGTTTTTCTGTCTTTGTGCTGCTATTAGAGCAAAATCTGATCCCAGATGACTCATGGCAATGGGACAAGGCCTGGAAGCTAGGTTTCTCTGGTTTCCTTTTCATGTCCTGAGCAGGTTCCTATGTTTGTCTGTCTGGGGATTTGAGTCAGGCTCAGCCAAATGCTGGGCTTTTAGTAGGAAAGATCCCATTGGTAGCAGATTGACATAATAGTGCAGAACTGCCTGTGGCAAAGGTCCCACATGCAGCACGGAAGAGGATATATCATGTGTTACAATATCCTAATTTTTTTCATCCAAGAGTGAAAATGTCATGCCAAACCAAATACAAATTGAATATCACCTAACTGAAATAATGTTCTTTCTTTTCTAGTGTCAGAGGGAAGTATTAAATAAGTTTACTCATCACAAAACCACTGCAAATCAGAAAGGGGTGTCCAGCTCAAGAAAGTGGCCCATTAGAGATTTTAACCATTTCTCCACATTAGGTTGTACATCAACTACCTATTTCTTGAAGTATCCCTGTCTTACCTAGTTCTCCCCTCTCTTCATTCTTCTGTATCTCATATATGACCGCCTCCACCACTACTGCATTGTCTTCAGTTACACTCTCCCATATCCCATAGCATCATCCCTAACTCCCTCAACATTCTAATAATCTATTTGCTGGCGGTCTACACAGACAACCTGACACCTAAGCACAGACTCTCTTGTGATTTCATGAATAAATCTCTGAAAAAGACAGATTCTGTTTCACCAAATAACAGAAGCTGAACCGTTTGGAGTCAATTACTAGAAGAAGGGAGGATAATCAAAAGAAAGCAGAATCTCTGGGAAGTGTCAGTCTCCAGTGATTTTTCCGAGATAAGGTTGAGTGCTAATGGAAACATCTCTTCTCTCTACTTGCAACATAACCTCAGTGCTGGCACCATTACTCATGCTGAGGAATACTTTAATATGTAAATAGTCTCGCTGAATTAGTGAGACTAGTAAGGATGACAGAACTGATATTAGAGCCCAGCAATAATAAATTGTCTGTTAAGTGTATAGCCTTGGCGTAAAGGGCAGCATTCTTTTGACCAAGTAGAAGTGTCTACATCTGACGCCAATGAAAACAAACAAGCATTTCTCTTTATGTACTCTGGATAGTTATCTCATTTCAGAGTAAATATCTGTCTGTGGTCAAATAAATTGCACCCCAAAATATTTGTATCCACTGATACAAGACAGCCTATTTGTTTTCATGTAAACAATTACACTGAAGAAATTTCAACTTAGAAGAGGTGATCATCACTCTGTTGCCCCCCCAGCTTGATTCCTTTCAAGTAAAGAGGGATCCAGATCCATGTTATATCTACAGTTATCTGTGGATGTGTTGCAGTGCGCCTCCTGGAGACAGAGGTTTCTGTTGCCTCTTTGTCCCCAGACACGGGCACACATCCAGAATCTTCCACCTTTCCCAGGTTGTGGTTGGCTTAGCCACCACAAGACCTATCCCCTAACACCCATTGGACCCCTGACCTGTAGGTAACCCATCCAGGTATCCTTACAGGACAATGCCTTTGTAAACCCACCTACCAACCTGTTAAAACCCCCTGGCCCCAAGGCCACATGCTCTTTTGCTTCTCCCCTGGGGTGGGTGCTGTTTCAGTGCCCGCCTCAGGTGTTTTTTGTTTGTTATTTTCATGTTATTAAAACCTTTTATTTTGGAAGAAAGCGATTGTTGCCCATCCCTCCTTTAACCGCCACTGTCCTCCTCTTCGCTGAAGACCACCCTGGAGGTAATACGGGGGTCCTGCTGGGGGTGTTTTCTTCCCAGGCAAAACCAGCGGGTTTAAAACCCCCTGCAAAATATATTTTTGCATAGTTATATGGATGTACCTTATCCAGCTATCTGGAAGAAGGGACGTTGCATCCAGAGCACTACAGATGTCCCTCTGCCAAAGGGGACAGAATGGCTGCAAGTCCCTTGGTTAATAATTCATTAAGCAATGTGTGGGATTAAATAAAATTCTGCTATTTTTTCCCTCATTAATGCTATAAAGATGCAAAGTTCATTACTAATTGTCCATTGTAGATTTTAGAACAACGTCTCAAAGCAGGCTAGCTGAACAGCTTTTAAAGCACTGGGAGACCAGCTGACAAATTTTTATTCTCTGAAATTTGCAGTAAAATGCCAGTAGATTATTTAAAAAGTAATTGAAATGGTATGCAATATCAGGCAAAGATTTCTGAGGTAATTTGGACCATGAGGCATAAATAGACAATTAGAACACTCCTAAAACAGTAAGTAGTTCATCATCATCATGTTGTAGACAAGACACACTTCATTATTAGAGGTTTTACAAAAGCAAATTTTACAGCTGAAAAAAACCCACGGTAACTCAAAAGAAGAAAATCGTGGCTAATGACAACATTTGAGGAAAAGGTGGAACTTGAAAATGACTGCTTGCAAGCGTGTTTTAAGATGAAAATTTATTACATGCATCAGTAGTTAATGAAAAATCATTTTCTACCTAGGTAGGAGAGAGTTATGCAGACAAATTTCCAACTGTATGGATCTTAAGCAAAAAAGTGTTAGCAACATACTTCTGCTTTCTGTAGGAAAACCATCTGCTTGGGATCATTTTACTACAATTGCTTATTCTGAACACAAACATATGGAAGGTGCCCATCTTTGTTAAATATTTTTAAGGCTTCTGTAATCTAATCAAAATATGAAAAGAAAACACCTAGAACGTTGAAGCACTGAAAAATGCTAAAGGTATAATACTGGAATTGATTGGGTGTGCAATTACACTCCCGAGCCTGTGTGCTGGGGTAGCCTAGTGGTGTAAAGAAAAAAAATCCCACACAGCTCTGTGACGCAGGGTCAGAGAAAACCTGCTACAGGCCTTGAGTAAGCCTAACATGATCAGTAAGAAAAAAAACAGAACCTGAACAAACTAGTCGTAGATACAGCTGTATAAAGTTTCCTATGACAGAACTCTGTAATAAGATGTTCTCAACTAAAACGTAGAAACCCAGAAGAAATACGGTGTCAGAATTGCCTCTGTCTGTATTTTTGTCTTCAAAATGTTAAGGATAACTGGGTGCTAATTAGCACATGTTTTTCCCCATCAGAAGAAAATTTATGCCACACCCGTGCCAAAGCACACATCACTGACATTTAGAGCAAAGGTGTCAGCAGTCAGTAGTGTTTCCATTCCAGGAAGCAGAATGAATTCCTGTAGAGCTTGGAAATTGATACAAGAAGCAAAGAAAATCAGGTTTGGAGATGCAGCCTTATAAATGGCTTTGAAAATGCAGTTAGGACAGAGGTGACTTGCAGGGTGGATCATTAGTTCCATGCTGAAGAGCCACAACCATTCTCATCCTGCAACAGTGCAGCAGGGCGGAAAGCTGAGGAAAGGCCAAGCCACAGCCTTAGACAAAAGCTGGAGCAGTGCTGGATTCAATATTGCACTCTTAACCTGTTCCTATTCTGTGCAAACACTGTTCAGACGAAGCTTTTTTGGCTTATGGGAGTAGGCAGCAGGGAGAACAGTAATTTTATAAAGCAAACAACTTTATTTTCTATAGAGATGGTGCCAGGGATGAAGGCTGACATCATCAACAAAACCTACATGCCTGTTTCTGCCTTCAGAGAGCGACAGCAGCAGTTGCCAGAGCTGTGCTATGGAAAGCAGCAAGGCTCTAAGAGCAGAGCAAAACAGGATGAACTTTCCTGGGAGTTCCCACAGATTTTTCCCAAGAATCATGGGACATGCTCTCTCTGTGGGCATATAAACCCTTTCCTCCCAAGAGAGGGATGATTCACATGATGCCTTTGGCGTCCAGGCCATGGCTAATTTACCCTGACTTTTTTTTCCTTCTGTTTATTCATGTATGGATGACAGGGGATAATTAAAGTCTTTGAAATAATGAGTTTAGAGTGATACTGTGCCTGGATTGTCTCAACTCGTATTTTTCAGATGAATGGAAAGCTTCAAATGGGAAGGAAAGCCAGAGGGGGAAAATGTGTTATCTGAGGAAGAAACAATATAAGGTACAATTACTAAGAAGGAGTACAAGTGCTATGGTACATTCTAGACTGCATAAAAGTTATAGCTTATATTCATTGACACAAGCTGTTGAGCCTTCTACCTTCCTCCACAAATGAGCAAATTAAAGTTGGAACATTATTTTTAAGGAGCAGCTGATGTCTCAAGGGGAATATTGGAAAACATTCTCATTAGAAACAGTTCTCTTGGCATAAAATGTAGTTGGTTTTTTTTTTCTTATCACATTTCTTTGAAAATGGGGGGTTTTGTTTGTTTTTTAAAATTTATTTGCAACATAATGTCCAGCCCTCAGCTAACGTTCATATTTAGCTACTTGGGACCTCATCACAGTTTCCGTAACCCCACTGGCTTGTAGATTACTTGATGCGCTGGGCCAAATCTTTAGCTGCAGCCTGTACTTGATCAATACACAAGGGAAAAGTGGGCAGCAGAAGTATTTGCTGTAGATTCCTACGTAGTGTCTCTGCCAGTCCTGACTCCAGCAAAACATTTTCTAAGATCATGTTAATAAGTGGGCTGAGGATTTACTGAGTGGTGTGCCTGGGAGATTCTCCCTATGCCACCCAGTAGTGTACTAGCTAGGGATGAAGTCGAGAAACTGGAAGCAGCCCACACGGGCTGCCAGAGTGGCCCTGATAGCTGCAAACAGTTCAGTTAAAAAGACCCCTATTATCTTTGCTAACATCTATCTATCTATGCCCTCTGGGTGGACTGCTCCAGATGCAGTGCATGCACACAGAGTACACTGCCCACCAGGCCCTTTCTCACTCACATTATGTCACAGTGTAAGAAGTTAAATGACTTTGGATTACATATTTCCATCAGCATCTTTAAAAGAACTCTGTAAGACTGGGTGCTTTATAAACGAAAATGTGTAACTTCATGTTCAATAATATTAGACAGATTCTCATAGGAATAATGGAGTCCAATAATCCATTTGCAGTGGGGAAGAAGGAGTTAGTATTTATAACAAGTAACAATAGCCTGCCTGTAATGAAAAAAGTTAACTGGAGAGAGTAGCAAAGCAGTCTCAAAATAACAACTCTTCACTGGTGTGCAATTAGATAAATATCAAGTTGTAATTGAAATGCTGAATTCAAAGAAGCAGGGAGCCTTGGGAAGAAGGAGGTGCTGTAAAACTGACAGTGAGATGACTACCTCACACAAGAATCCCAAACTGAGGTTGCTAAACACTTAGCTGACAGCGGAAACAGAGATGTTCACAGTGGCCTAAGGGCTATTCAGCCAGCACTTGAGGCTGCAGTTCCATCCATAGCGCTTCCAACCGGAACATAACAACAAATGTTATAGCGCCAGATGGGGAATGTAGCAGAAAACTGGGGGGGAAAAAGCAGCAGCCAAAATTCTTATTTAAAATCAGCAAAAATTAGTGCTTATGAGCTTACGATTACATTTGCTGCCAGAGCAAGGGCAGCTGATCTGTCTCTCTTGCATCCAAGCAGTTCATTTCAGCATAGTTAACATACAGGCAAAACAAATAGTTTCATAAAGCAGAGCAAATGTGGGTTGAAACAACAGGAAAATGCACCTTGAGTTTTGGCTGTGTGTAAACTCAGAATGCTCTTGCGGAAAAGAAAAGCAACTCAACCAAGCACTTTGCAAATGTGATTACATGGAAACTGCAAGCACCAAAGCAGCAAACCTTGCTCCTCTGCATTTGCAGCAAAAGGAGAGAACTGACTGCTCATGAAGCTTGAATTTATTTAGGAGAGGGAAAAACAGCACGGCATTTTAAAACTTTAATGTACTGGAGAAGGGCAGCTGCAATCTTAGATAACAAATAAAGAAATAAAAATCATACTGTAATACGTCATGTTTGTACACATACAGTAAGGATACAATAGCAATAAAGATGAGAGAGGTAATAACATCAAATGGTGGAAAGGTATTAATTGGGGCTGCCGATACAGGCAGACTCTCCAGTACAGGAATTCAGACCAAAACCAAAGCAAACTGGCAATACTTAAGGCAGCAAATTCCAGCAGACTGACTGCCACATTTGAATTTATGTAACACTTTTTGGTGATATAGAGAAAATAGAATTTAAATTTATATTTATTACATTAGTGGTACTGAAAATACCTGAAGACAATACATAGAGGCTTAGAAAGACTCAAAATACAGTCCTCAAGTGAGCTGAGGAGGGAGGGGGGAATACACACTGACTGAGGAATAATGACAGGCAGAAGAGTAGCTAGAGACACAGAAGCACATAATATAGAAAAACCCAAACAACCTGAGGTTAAAGAGCAGACCACGTGGGATGTCTTAGCAGAAAACAACAGGAGCTGAGTGCATAATGATGTATCACACTGGGCTGTTTCTGAGTACCTGGAAGTCTTCCAGATCCAAGCTGGCCATCTAACAAGGCCATTTGCAGAGAGGGGTATCAACATTTGGTGAGGGGGCAGAACTGCCTTACCTCACTCTGAGCCACATGCTGCCAAGTGGAGGCCCCAGCTCAAAACTCAGGCTGAAAAAGCAAGCCTATGAGGAGCATCAGGTGGCAAAGGTTTGGAAGGGCCAGACACCTGGGTGTAGAGCTTCCTCAACACTCCTGGCAAAAGCGTGATGGAGAGGAATCACATTTCACCTTTTCAAGTCTCCACTGTTTTCCTACAGCTGTGCCAGCTTAAGGGATTTGGGGTTTATCTATTTTGTTTTTCAAAACAAAGCAATTAAAACACTGGCTGTTTCTCTCCACCTTTCTTTTGCTGATAGCCAAAAGGTTAAACTGCTAATTGCTGGTTTAGGAAATATTCTTCAGACTTCTCAACTGACTGAAGGGATCTGAACCTACATTTCCCACTTCTTGAGAGAGTGAGACAAGGTGAGAAGATAAGAGAAACAGGTTCTCAGCCTGCTCTGTTGAGACAAACATTCTATTTTTTGTGCTCCTTTCAATTACTGAGTGGAGTGAAGGCTAGTGCCAGGTCTCCTGTCTTTGGGTACCTTTGCCTAACCTTGCTTGTGTGATCATCACCTTTGGGTCTCTGCTCCTGTGGATGTTTACTGTACATAGCTATTTGTCTGTGTCCTGGATGATGGTGCAAAGGCACCCACTTTAGAAATTCCAGGAGGTGATGCTGCTGGGTGGTGGTGGTGGTGTGACTATTACAATTTTAGGGGACTTGACTGAATGGAACCCAGGGGGATTTACAAATTTTGGTTAGCCAAGAATTTCTATTTGCATGGTGATGCTCCTCTGTGCTTCAAGACTTAAATAGGTGGGATGACTGTCCTGAGGAAAATTACTGTGCCACACAGAGACAAGTGGAAGGACAGACAATTAAAAATAACTGGAAGAAAGCAAAAAAAGATTTTTTTAATGTAGTGAAAGGCTGTGCTTATAGAAAGAACTGACTGAAAGGAAGTAATGCCAGTCAGAAAGAAGTATAGATGATACCTATTCAAAAAGGGTATTTTACTATGGCCAAACTGAGACAGCTTTACTTAGGACAAACATGGAGACTGTGGTGCAGTAGGGAACAACCTTCCATGTCTATTTTCTTTATCTGAAAACAATTGCCACAATTTTTTACCCCTTCATAAATTGCTGACAGATAAGAAACATACTCTCCTTTTGGTTACTTCCCTCCTCCCTAAAGATCCCCCATCACAAAAACCCCAAAACCCAAACCTGGCAGCTTGTGAGGCAAAACAAGTCCTAATCCCAAACTGCACTGAGGACAGATAGGACTTCAAGTATTACTGGGCAATAAAGAAAACCATATTGTAGTGAGTGTTCATATTTATTCAAAGGAATTACTCAACTCTGAAACACAAGGAAACTATTAAAAACAAAACCTTGTCTAACTAGTGTATTAGCAATTTATTGTAAGAAGAATACACATTTTGTGCTACAGACTCTTCATGTCATTGCTGCAGTAAGGTTTTATAGCTTGACTGCACATCAGCATGGTACTACTGTGTTGTGATTGTCTTTACATGGAAAAAAGCTAATATACCCTGCTTAAGGGTAATCTGCATCCTCTCCCACAGAGTGTTAGAAGCAACACACTCAAAAGCAGACAAAGGCAGTGAACAAAGGCTGCCTCACATCAAAAACACTGAACTAACATATTTTTTACATGTGAGAGCTTTTTCAAATGCAACAAACCCACTCATGAGCATATACTCCATACCATTGCAGTCCAAGATAATGTTAGGTGAATTGGGAGGAGAAGCAGATGACAGCAAAAATAAGAAAGCAAAGCAGCAGGATGTTTTATCTACATATGATAGAAAGAGTAGGAAACACCCAATTACCTTACCTCATATAAATGAGTCACCAGAAAAATGCAAACCACTGTACTGCAAAATAATTCTGATGTTTTTAATAAAAACCTATTGCTTCTACTTCATAAACTGCTTTTCCCATTCAGGAAAGCTTTTAGTCTTAGACAATGTGAAAGAGGCATGTTTTTTAATTCAGGTGATTAAACTAGAAATAGCACTAAGAGCTAATACTGCAGGAAGGCTGCAGTACAAAAGGCATAAAAAAAAAAGGTCTCACAACATTAGTGACTACCAGTAAAGCAGCCTGATCCAAACTCTTCACAGCTGAGAAACCAATCCTAGTTATGCTTTATCAAGGTTGTTATTTATTTTAAGAGTATATCAACACTTTAAACTACATTTCATTCATCAATGGCTGCAAAGTGAGTCCCTCAGCATCCTGTCTTCAGTCTCAATTTGAAATAACAGTTCTAGTGCTTTTTACTTCTTCTACCTGAGAAGTTTATATTGATATAAATATCAGTTCTCATTTTGCTTTCATTATTTTCCTGTTAGATTTGAGTTTTAAGGAAAAAAAGTAAATGGAAGGAGGGAGTTACATGATTGCAGTTTGGCTTTTAGCCGATAAAACATACATTCAGGATTGCTTGGAGAAAATACTTAACTCTCTTTCTCCCACTCTCCCCTGCTTCCTAACACATTCAGTGCCTGTTAAACAGAATTTTGGAAAGTATTTTGGATATTGTATTTGTGGCACCTGATTTTAGTGTGATTCAGAGGAACAGTCTTTACTGCCTTAACGCATACACCACCAACCCCACATATGAAGCCTAAAGCAACCCATGACACAGTTGTTTATTTGTGCATGTTTAGACACAGAGGCCACAT
>NW_008594133.1:0-36927 GCF_000691845.1 Merops nubicus | reverse complement strand
TTCCCTACTCTCTGCTCAGAGCAAAGGCTAAGGACAAGCCCAGTTGATGTGCTTCCTGGTGGAAGCATGGAGGAGAAGACTCCCGGAATAGTGAAAGGAAAGATCTGCATCTGCTCAGGGAGTGGAAGGGACCATTCTGGAAGGTGTTTCCCAATACTGCTGGCAGACTGGCTTTTTTTTTGATTAAATTTAACCACAGTAAAGAAAAAAAACAAGATCAAAAGTAGATTGTCTTGGAATAGGCAACATCTTCATCTCAATCCCTGCGTGAGAAGTTACAATGTAGGCAAAATTTATCAGCAGTTTCAACTGACTTCAGTTGTTAGATATATCTGTTTTTCAAAAATGACAGCCGAGTGAAAACCTATTTTGCAGTATCACCAAAAAAATTGTTTTGAAAAGCCTGAAGGTCAGATTTTTAACTCGGCTACTGGCAGAGCCAGAACTGGGAGGCTGCATGCCTGCTGGCATTCTTGTCGATTCCACATAATGAGAATCAGTGACCTGAAACTTAAGGCAAATTTTTACTTAGACAATAGTAACATCTAGATTATGCCCGCTGAAGAGTTATGGAAGTGTTTAACTCCTTGGTATAACAAAAAATTTACCTTGTTTGCTTACTCCAGACAAGTTACAAAAAAGAACAAGACTGGGAGGTATGTAAGGGCTCACATTCAAGGCAGACTAAAGAACAAGTGTTCAAGGACAACAGCATCCGCAGGAAGAATGCTCTGCTGCCAAGAACCTTAGTCCTGCTATAAGACAAGAAGATAGACAACTTGACAAATGGGGCCATTAGGTGCAAGATGGAAGTATTTCTGGTAACACGACCCATAGTTCATGTCCCATTTGATGGCCCAAATGAATATTTGAGTGACATGTTCACCACTTACTGTGCACCACTTTAGCTTAAAAGGCAATCAAATGCAACACAACGTATCAGAAATCCAAAGGTACGTGATAGTTTTCAGCTTGGATACCTGCTACAAATTTATACAGCAGATATCCAATTTGGTACAAAAGTGGTGGAGCAATCTGATCTTGTGCTTCACTGACAAACCAGATTGAATCTGAGCAGGTCAGCGTATTTCTGTGTGCTATTCCACTGAAACAAGATCTTGATGTAGTCTAGTCAAGGGATCATGATCTGTTAAAAAATAAAATAACTCAAGAATAAAAAAACCCCTATGAATTTCAGAAACTCTTTGACTCTTCAGAATTGAAAGTAGGAATATCTGAAAACACAAGCTTGAGTGTTTGTGGTTATTAGATGAGGAGGAGGAAGAGTATGACAGAGAAGTGAAATGGATGTTTTTATTTGGAATCAATAGGTTGAAACCATAGTAAATGAAAGGTGGATGATACTGTTTCCAAGCCAAGGCAGTACTTGTAGTGTATAACAGAGAATATTTCAGTGAAATATATAAAATATAATAAAGAATTTCAGTGAAACTAAGCTTGAAAAGCAATACTCTTTTCAAGCAATGTTGGCCAAATTTAGAATAGATTTTCAAAGGTATTAAGTTTTTTTGAGTTTAAGATAAGCCCATTTTCAAAGTCATCTAACTCCTGTTAAAAATCGCTGGTAAGAACATGAAACAATCAATTCCCCTGGAATCCCAGGTTTCAGCTTTCCTCTGAGAACTCCTACTGAACTTTTTTCTGTATTAGACAGTACCTAGGTGACAACAGGCCTGGTTTTTGCCTGTGAACAATGAAAGTCAAGACAGTCAATCAACAGCAATAAAAAGTAATTGAAATTCTTTATGTTTAATGCACATGCCAGTATAGGCAATCAGCAAGCCATTACTTGTGGATTTCAGAAACATAAAAAATTCTGTCAGAAATGAAGATTAGGAATGTTAAAAAGAATGTCCTAAGAAGAACTGAGGTTTTAGTGGGGGAAAAAAAAAAAAACCACCAGATTTAGCAAACACTAAATTTGCCTTCCTGATACACTTGGGAGGGAGAGAGAGACAGAGGGAGTGCCGCCAGTTTGCCATTAGCACAGTTGCAGGGCTTAGGGAGGATTTAGCTTTAACAAATGCTTATCACAAAGTCATGTCACTGCACACTATTGTTCTGTATTTGGAATGAAATTAAATTCCAACTCCACATTAATGTTTTAGAGACCCTACTTGGTGGAGGAATTTAATCCCTCAGATTTTGGTATGTCACCAGCAAAGGCCATTTTTAGATTTGGTGAGTTTGACAGCCTATTACCTGAAGAACACTTTATTAAAAGGAAAATATAGAAAATCAGTTTCATTCCATAATGGACAGCAGATATTTCAGAGCACTGAAAAGTTGAGTGTGTTGAATCAAACAGGCAAAAAAACCCATCCCCAAATAAAAGGGAAAATCCTAAGTTTTGTTTGTTTGTTTGTTTGTTTGTTTGTTTGTTTTTTCCAGTTCCTATAACATATTATTCCTCTGTGCTATAATTAATCCACCGATATGGTGACAGCACATTTTCAAGCCATACACTAGTATAATGAAAACTTTATTGTTATGGAGTAGGTGTTTCCAAAAACCTACTGAAAGATATGGTCTTTAATGTGATCAAGAAAGATCACTCAGCTGCATAATGGGAAACAATTCATAGCCTTGCCTTAAAGTTAGACAAAAGCGATGATTTACAGAATAGTGAAAGCAGGAATTTCCAGTGCCTGTGGGGAAGCCCATTTTCTGGTCTTTATTAGTCTTAGTGCAACAACTGTCTTTGTTGGTCTCTGCAGGACTCTTTCCCGGCTGCATTCCAGGGGCTGAGAGGAACTCTCTGGAAGTCAGATGAAATCTGCTGTTGCTACCATATTAGGAATCAAACCAAGCAGCAAAAGCCTCTGGCTGAGAGGAGATAAATCAACAGGGAACGCGTTTGCCTTCCAGCCAAATGAGCAAAGTGATTGAGGAAACAAAATAAATAATAATTAGAAAACAAATCCTAAGCACGAGGACTGACTGCTTCTTTATCTGTTTTTACTTTTATCATGCTTCCTACTGAAGCATAGCTCAAAAGTGGATTTGCAGATATAAGCAAACCCTGTTCCTTACATTTCTTTTTTGCTGAAGAATTTAATAATCCCAAGATACATATCAATGATCATCTTCAAATGCTTTTAACACATTCTTTTTGGCTGGAAGGCATCATTATACTGTAGTGGAGCCAGTGTAAACTGCTCTCGCTCTGTTGACATACTCAGTTTACAGCCAATCTGGGCCTTCCACCAAGATTTTCCCTAAACATAGCTGTAGTCACTCGTTCACTGGTGATTAGCCTTGTAGTCCATAGAAAATCTCACCTGAAGTACAAGCTTTGCTAATTCAGCTCTGTCATGTGTGGAGGCAAAACACAGGGCTTGCTATTACACTTCTGTGTATATGGATGGATGCCCTTTGAGCAAGCTTTATTAGAGAGTGTCTGTAAGATAACCTATTATTATGCCACTGGTGAAAGGATGCAATTCCATGTAGATGTGATGGACATCTACAAATTTTGTATCTGCTGTATATGAATGATATCTGCAAGGCATGTCAGCATGTAGCCTGTAAAATGTGGGAAATTCTTACTCCTACTTCACAGCGTTTGGGAGTCCAAACTCTGTCCTGTGAAAGTTCTCCAGCTCTGCTCTCAGCATTGCGGATGCTGTGAGATGGTGGATGCTCACAAGATGCAGGCATTCCAGGTGCCACCCCAACAGAGAGGGAGGACTTCTGGTGTTGGGTGCCTGCACCCACACACACCAGCTCCACACAGACGGCAGTGTGCCATACCCCCTCCTGCTCAGCAGCCCTCACATCTCACAAGAATGTACTCCACTGCATATCAGCACGCTTAGCAAAATCAAGCAATAGGTGAAGTTTGGGCTTCCACTCTGAAATCCAGATGAGTTTTTTCAAGTCTGGAGAGCAAGAAAAACAGTAAGATGGATACACTGTTGAGCAACAACAGTATTTCAGCCTTAGTAACCTTGTGTGGCACTCGTGCTGGCTGTCTTAGGTTGCAACGGGTAGGGGACTGTCCTATTGACACGTTTTTCTAACATTCATCCGTTGGGCTTCTGTGGCATCCCTTACCTCACACAACCAAAAGGAATGGGGTGGTTTCCCCACAGAACTTAAATCAAAGGGTTATAAAACATAGTGGGAGAAATCCTATTTTGCCCATGGAAATATTGCTGCATGAGAGGAGAGGTGGTTTGTGGAAGGTAGCAGACTAATAGAAAAGAAGACTGTATATATGCCTTCTGTTTGTTCAGGGGAAGAAAATCAGCAGGATGCTGTTAATCAGCATGTTGACTCGGTATAAAAACAAGCAATGGCTGAGGGAATGCAGAAATAGGATGGTACTCATGTCTTTCCATAGCTTTTGAGACAAGAACAAAGCTGCAGTTTCCTAATTATATAGTGCTTACCCTATAGCATACTGATTTCATTGTTATCTTTTCTCCTTTCTTGCTAAGGCATTGTAGTTACATGCTCCTGTCAGCTCCAAGCGTGCTGATTTTCTGAAAGCCAGTCTTAGTTTTCAAGTATCCACAAACTATATGAACATTATCAAACACAAACTGTGAATAATACAGCTGAAGTTGCATCAAGATACTTGTATCCACCCCCAAAATCAAAGGAAGGAAAACCAGAAGCTTGTAGGTCATGACACCAACCAGTGGTGGCAGATCAGAAACGTATCTTCACAGGGCATCACACCATTAAGCAGTCATCACCAGTGAGAGCCTGGAAACTGGTCTCCACCCTGGGGCCTGGGAGGACCCTTTAGTTAAAGCTAAATTCAGGCAATGTGGTGGTGCCCAGAGGATACAAATGGAAAACAGCCTACAACCACCCTGCAGCTAATTTGAGTTAATTTTTCTTTTTCAGCTGCAGTCAGCAAGAAGGTTGTATCCTGTTTTCTCAGTTATATTTGTGGCTGATAAGAAAAGCTGTTGTGCTGGGCAGAAATTTAAGGAGAGTAAGGAATGGTGGGGTTTGAAGCTATGTTCCCTTCCATTCCAGGTTATGGGACTTGTATCTATTGATTGAAAAGAGAACCAGGGCAGAATATTTACAGAAGACTCAACTTTCATCAAGTTCACTCAATTTTCCTTCACAAGACAGTTACTACACATTTTGTTATAGCTATTGCTCACCTATAAGAGAAGTATTGTTCAATTAAGAGTTAGTGTCTAAGGAGTAACATGTTTGTAAAAGTTGCAGACTGCAAAGAAAAACTGAAAAGCTGAAAAATATAGCTTTCGTACTGCTACAAATTTCTGTCAATGAACTCTTCCTCAAATCATGTAGAATATAAACTCTTGTGTCTTACTGGTACACATTAGTTATCTTGATTCTATTTTCACAAAATAAAGGCCTTTAGAGTGAGCTCTGCTATGTAAATTTGCCTATAACACACTATGCACTGCACCACAGCATTTCAGATCTATTTTTCATAGCATCCCTCTCATTCTAACCATAGCAAATTCCAGACAGGGCTGCAAGCAAAAACCCACAGAAGCTTTTCAAAGGCTCTGTATTTTCCCGTTTCTGCTGGAATTAGCAGTGCCTTTGTTTCATAAACTTCTGAACTTGCCATAAACATGTCTCTGTATGTTAAAGTATTATCCTTCACACAACTGCAGACTGTGAAAATACAGTAGATTGCAAAAAGATACATTTATTAAAAATATACCTATATACCCAAACTTTATATGTTTTACTTTTTGTAAGTAAAGAGGTGACTTTGCCAACCATTTCTAAAGGATTAAAAAGCCTGCTGTGTCATCTCATATATCTTCGTTCAGTTTCTAATGCAGTCAGAGAGCACAAAGGCTGAGAGAAAACCTTTCATCATTTGCAGTTATTGACTGGGCCAGAATACAGTATTAGGCCCCTTAGAAACTTTTAGCTAAAAATTCTCTGCTTTGAAAAATTGCTGATCTCCTAAGTGAAGGAAAGTGAGCAGTCTAACTTAAAAAAAGTTGTTATTATTATCCAGAAACCTAACACATTTTAGGGAAAAATTGTGGGGCCACTTTAAATAAGAACCTATTTTCTACTACATTGTAACAGTAGTCCAGAAGTTTTTGGGTCTTCTAAACCCTTTATATACAAGGATGAAAGTTGCTTTGGGAGAGTTTTGCCAATTACAAGGTCTTTTATTTTAAATATATCTATATCTATCTATCTACCTATCTATATATCTCAGAAGGCAAAGACAATTTTAAAAATTGTTGTCTCACTGAGAGTGAAAGTTAGTGTTTTATCCTGAGGCTCTTTATACAAGATGCAGCTGATCTTATTGTTACGGGTTTCCAGCAAAATACAGGCACAATCTTTTTCTCCTGACAGCCTCTCACAACAGCCAGCGCGTCGTGGTATTCACAAACTAGAAAGTCAGAGGAAAAGGCTGATATTAAACACTGGACTACTGCCTCAAAATAGGTGCCAGGATTTCTGCAAAACAATTATGTAAAGGTCTATCCTTTTATACAAAAATTTGTAACTTTATATATATATATCTAAATGTATGTCTAAAATCTTTCTACTTCCTTATCACTCCTGGGGTTAGGTTTGCTTTTGCATCTGTCTTCTCCTTCAGTACAGACCAGAATATCTGGACCTTACTCTAAGGCATCAGTCTATTTACTGGCCAGAGAAAACCCACTGAACAACTCTGGCACTGATATTCAAGCCTGCAACCAGCTCCTGTAAGTACGGTGTCATTAGAGAAGTGAATCTCCAGAGCAACTGTATGCAACCTTCAAGAATATTCACCACTGCCAACTCCTGTGATTTTATCACAAACCCTGGGATACAGAGTATATTTCTCAAAGCCTTAGTTTCTTAGGAATAATTAGGAATAATTTATTTATTATTACTTAAAATATATTGATTTTTAAGCCAAGACCACAAATTTGGGAACCTGAGTTTAGCAGTATCACTGCTATCCTCTACTAACCAACAGCACACTCTAAAACTTAGCTACCTCTGACCTTTCTTCTTATGTCTTCTCTGTCTTAATTCCCATTTCAACCATTGTCGAGACACAGTGATAAAATCTTTAAAAGCATCATAATGAAGGCTTTTTAGTTGTAGTTTTGCCTGACATTTCTCTCAGAAAATTTTCAGAACTGAGTGAAGTCAGAATCAGTAAAAATAGTGTCTTTGGGAAACTCTTGGTGTTCTCCTTGGAGTTAGGTTGGTGGCATCACTAGCATACTGAACTGAGGAAAACACCAAAACAGACATGGAAAAACAATCAGAACTGTACTGGTTGACTCTCTTATCAGGCTGGCATGAACTCATCCACAGAGGTGTTCTCATCATTTTGGTAAATATTTTTCTAACTACTGCAGCTTGTATTACACTCTTTTTACTGTTTGGAGAAGGTTTATCACTAAATTTCCTGTAGCCCTCTTTGAGCTTTAAGTGTGATAGAAAGCTCCTTTCTCAATTATTATTTAGGTTTTCTCCTGGGGAGAAAATAAAGCAATTTAGAAGACTAATCAGACAAAAGCAGAGTTTTGAAGTGGTGGACACAAAAACCCTCCCTTGTAGTTTCCACAGCAAAATAGCTGTGCCACATAATTCTCAAATGGTGTCTGTTTATTTTGCTTTGGTTTTGTCAAAAATCAAACTCTGAGCTCTGGCAAGCATGGAAGAAGGGTGGCAAGCAAGAGGAGCAGGAACGCGTGGCGCATGCCTGATGGCTCCTGAGGCAGCTGCTCTCACACAGTCATAAGGAGAGCAGCACCCGAGTTACACGCTTCCTCTGAATCACTCGGAAAGAATCAGCTCTTCTCTGCTGCTTCAAAAGGGAGATAAGGGAGTGGAGGTGGGGAAGGCCCTGTCTACAGTTTAACTATTATCCTAGAGCTTCCTGACTAGTCTGGTATCCTTCATCCTCACGTGAAGCACCCACAGGACCTCTGCATTTTATCATGCTCAATTACAACCAGCAGGTTTCTTGCCCCTGCTTGTTAACATGGATTGAAAACTTGGATCACCTTAACCACATTTCTCCTGCTTTCTCTTTATATCCTGACTGTAGAAAGTAACTATCTCTTTATATTGTGCTCTATAAAATTGGATCCATCTCTTAAAGACACCTTAGGGGAGTAGTAAACATCCCGATCATGAGTTTATTGCCTCAATTCATAACAAAGCACATCTGACTTCTATGGATGGTTGCCCATGACTGTAACCTGACTCAAGACATTTCCTTCTAGAATTCACTGGATAATCTTCCTGGTTGTTTATTTTCTCACCGAATTTTATTTGTACATGTAAAAGGAAAGCAGGAATACTGACCAGTCAGTATGATCTTTTGCATACATGTGCATTATTTCCTCAAATGATTACTTTGTCAAGATAGTATCTTCCGGCCAAGCTAAAGATGATCTTTTAGAAAGACATCAAACCAGATTCATAAACTTCAGGCTGCTCTGTTAGCTCATAGTCTCTGTCTTTAAGTTAATTTCACAAGCCATCTCATGGGATGACTCTTTTATTATCTATGTTATCAACCACCCTCATTGCTTCGAGGTGCTTTAATAGAATTTAAAGAAATCCAGGAAACTCAAAAAGCTCTTAATAGTTATTAGCATCTCTGAAACCAATGGAGTCTTTTTCTTCATGTATTGATTCTGGAAATTTTAGCTTATGTGGATGCAGTTACTAATGACTTGTTGTTCACCACTTCATGTTAAGAATTGAAAATAGCACAGGCAGCTACCAAAGAATACAAAAATTTCATTAGCAACTTGGAACAGTTATATAGCTGAGCTATGTTACATAAAGTAACATCTTATGGAAATATTCACAGCTATTGCAAGCTACTCATGTCACCACAGATTCAAGCTGGTACAATGATAGTACTGACTAAATTCAGCTTTGCTTAAAGAAGGTAACTTCTCTCTTTCAGCTGTTGATTGCAATAAGTTTTTCGAACTAATTATTAGGAGAGGGTCTGGAAAGGTTCTCACTATCTTTTTTTCACACTCTATAGGTCTTCCAAAGGATTAGACGAAAACATGATTTAAGTTCTGGCAGAATTAATCAAATGCAATTGGAAGAACAGCGACCTATTCATATTCAAACCCAGAGTCAATAAAACCAGTTGATTGGTTTCAAACGTGATATTTCTTACAAAGTGCAAGAAGCCAACTACATAGTCTTCACACCATCATTCCCTCTAGATTTTTTAAAACCGTTTAAAGCAGCCACAGAGTCAGGGCCCCAACCTGTTTGGACTTTCTTCACAAAAAAAAATAAAGAGAGAAACAGAAAGATGAGGTAAGGAAGAAGAGTTGAACCTATGGTTAGGAAGTTTACCTAAAAGTTGGGTGAAAGTGGTTGAATTCCCTCCTCCATTGAATATTCAGGTACTTAGAAGAGTGGAATAATTTGGGCATGGTTACTCTCTAGTAGCTAATAAACTAATGTAGACAGAACTCCCTTGGGAAGGAGGAAATATGGTTCTGTGCTTCAAATGGAATTTACGTTCTCCAAATGCTGTTTTCAAAAATCCTCTTGGCAGAGTTCATTCCCAGTAGGAACCTTGGTAGTGTCAAGTTTTGAGGAACTTAAAGAGTTTTGAGGAACTCATGGAAGCCTAAAACTCAATGTTTTTCTATACTGTTGTGTTGATTTCCCAAACATTTTTGTAAACATTGTTATTTTCATGCCATTTTCTCCTATGACGGAAAAAAAAATATTCCTTTCACAGGCAGTGTTTTACAGTCCTCCTCTGGCATGATAAAGTAACTCTGTGTTTTGACACAGACAAGGCATCCCAGATTGGGTTTATTGGCAATTAAAGATGCCACATACAAAAACTTAGACAATCAGAAACAGAAAACTTTGAAAAATCAGAACAGGCCAAGTCTGTTGCAGACTGATGAGTTATGGCAGAGCAAGCACATGGGCAGTGCACAAGAGGTGAGCCAATGGGATTTTTGTTTGAGTAACAGCTCTGCATGACACACATAAAGTAAAGGCAGGCACAATTACAGCGTTTATGGTCATGGAAACACAATTCCCCAGCTAGTGCTCAATAGATAAAGACCGCTGATCAGTGAAAATTATGTAGCGCTCCCCGGCAAGAGAAGAATAAGGGCCACACTGTGTTACATATTTAGATGCTCGCCACCACACTGCTAGGTCCCGATACCAGGCTCAGTCCCTGTGCCACAAAAAACAGTTGTGCTGCCCAAAGCTGCCTTTGAAGCCACCCCAGTGAGAAAACAGTGAGAAACCAATTCTAACAAAGCAAAGACAAGGAGGTATTTCAGACAACATCAGATAATTTAAAACTGTGCACAGCTCCCTGCTAGAATAAATGGGCACATCACCGTCATCACTGGTGAAATTTTATCTGTTCAGATAAGCAGAGAATTAGGCCAATAATGCTCTACCTGACTAAATTATGTAACTACTTATCTGTAAAGGTTACCTTTGTTTTCTTTATAATGGAATTATCTCCACGAAAACAGTTATTTAGCCACTTAGTTATAAAACCATGTAGGAACACCACAATTTCTATCATCAGTTTATGATTGTTTTTCATTATTAATTCCAATACTGCTATACAGTGATAATGAATCGCAACAGGGGCACTGCTTCAGATATTGTAGCACAGTATATCCACCACTCCAGAACAACTACCTGCTGCATTAGGATAATTCTGACATGCCTTGTCTTTTTTCCTGCTTTTTTTTTTTTGTTCCCTGTTTATTTTCTCTGCTTTCAATTCCTAATTTAAGCAAACGCAATGATAATATTTTCCTCTTTGATAAAAGCCCTAGTGACACATCAATTTATTTTTGAATCAGTCTGCTTGTTTCAATTAGATCAATAGTCAGGTCCACTAGATGTGTCAAGACCTGTGGATGTGAAGGTGTACTTATCAAAACTTAGGAAGATAACCCTAAACACATAATCCACCATCTAAAATATTAGGAACACTCCTTGAACAAGCAGCATGACATAGCTGGTTGTTCAAAATAATAGGATTGCCTTTTTTTTTTTAGACCTGGTCTCACTGCTTTGCATCTGGCTAAATTATTTACATCTGTGCTGAATAAGTATAGTGCTATGTCTTTACAGTCTGCTAGCACTCTACATCATCCTTCACACACAGCTCCATGATTGAACAACTCTTTTGTTGAACCAGAAAATCAGGTGCATGCTCATTCCTAGACCCATTCCTTAATAATGATTTTTCCATCCTGCAATCAGAAGTTCAATTTAAGGACTGTGGATAGATGAGAACTGTATTTTCTCTCATGAGAATTTGTCTTGTTCAGCTCTAAACATCAACAAAATATATGTTAGGAATTAACTGTTTTCATTTATATGTGAATAACGCTCTACTTGTTCCCTCTTTCCTTCTTTCTCTCTTGAGAAGGACAGTCCACGTCCCCTTCTGGCATCTAAAATCCCTACCTTATCTTGCACTACAGAAGTAATTTTCTGTTGAGACTGTAATCATTGTTTTGCAATCTACTACTCTAGCATATTAAGCATCATAGATGCTGCATACACTTTTCAGACCCTTACAGTATCAGCTTCAAGCCCATAAGAAGGTTGCTTAAGTCTAAAGACAGTATCAATTTCCAAAAGGATACAATCTGCAGATATATATCTCCTTCAGTATGTAAGACATACTGGAAATGCACACTATGCATAGAGAAATGCACCCTACCTCAGTTTACTGGTGTAGGCATTTGAAAAAAAAAAAAATTGATGACATCCTTTTTTTTGTAAAGGAATCTGCTAATAGATTACTACTTGGATTTCATACTGACCTAATTTTCTTAGCACCTCATCTATCAGAAAAAATGCTCATACGACTATGAGCATAAAATGCTAAATTAATAAAGTATGTTCTATGAATATTGTTTAATTTCTCTTCAATTTGAATACTTAAGGATGTTGAAACTGAACTTTATCATAATATTTAAAAGAGGCCTTGCCTTTATTAGAAACAAAAAAAGGTGGCTGCATTAGTGGCTGTTTTCTACACGTCAACAATACGTTAGTTATGGCAAAAATGTGTATTTTCATAGCATTTAAAATGCTTAAGTGGGCCAGAGTATGATAACATTTTTGGAATGGTTAAAATACATATTGGTTCATGAGGGCTTTCAATGCCAGAGGACATTAGTCCAAAGATTGTTCTTATCTCGGTTTTTCTTGTGCTCTATTACCCTGCTGCCTGTTTCAGCTAGCTGCCATATGTAGGCTCAGGTTGTTGCCTTGCATTTTCTAACATATTTTGCACTCCCAGGCAGGTAGTCGAGGATTTGCTTGGCAAGACAAGCAGAGCAGCCTGAACAAAAAGAATCTTCAGCTGTTTCCTAATCTCATTTCTCTCACATAATAATATGAAATTCTTATTCTCTATGGTCAAAGGTTGAGTAAAGATTGCAATTCTAGAAGTTGTCGTCTTTCTCTTCTCTCAGAAATCTTACCCATGTATAGAAAATAATGAAAAGAGCCCATTTTAGCCATTGGCCATCTTCTTGATATATATGTTAAAACTGATGACTTGTGGATTTTTACTTTTCCTATTCTTTTTTTGCCTTTTCAAATTACTAGCACCAAGCTCTCAAGTTTTCCTAACACAGGACTAAAATAAAAAAGAAAGGGTTTCTTTCTTTTTTCCCCCAGATTCTTTTTTTGCCGCATTTGATTAGCTGGAACAATGCTCTGTTCAAATTGGTTTTCAGAAATTTGCTTGGAGGCTCATTCTGAGACCATTACAATTCTAGAAAGTGATTGGATATATTTTAGCATTAGTTGTTCTTATATAGAAATGTGTTTTTCATTAGATTTCTTTCAATAGGTTTCATGCTCTATGCATGTACAAAGAGTAAAAGATAATCCCTGCCCCAAACAGCCAGAAAACTAAATACAGACTAAATTTATAAACATCTTATGTATATCATATTGCTCTTCCATCTCACAAGCTACAATCAGAATATCAGTTTAGACAATTTCTCTAAAAATACTCAGCAATATGTAATTTCTTCTTCAGTGGTAGAATAAATAAAAGCTAGCAATTAGCAGCACTCTACCACAAGTGAAAGAGGTAGGTAGAAAGGACAAATTTGTGAGAAATCCTCGTCCTTTAAACTAAACCTGAAAATTCATACTGCTCTTTTTCACCTGATTGATACTTGAACTAGCATGGCAATATTTACATGACATAAAAGTCAGAATTTACTCACAGCTGGAGGCTAGTATTCACAACACTGCTAGTTTACCATCATAAACTGTCTCTTTACATAGTCTAACCGAGTTGGAGCCTGATCCATGACGAAGACTACTGTGCACAAATAAACAGTAACAACATGACTGTTGCATTGAAGAATTACAGGCTGAACTGTCAGGATAATGTCAACTACTACTGCAAAGCAAAATATTCCCTTTTTTTTTTTTTACGTAAGGAAGACAAGATGTTTTTATTTTGCATTCTTTAACAATGGCATCCATTAGTAGATCTCAGAGTTATGCTTAGCTTAATCCAAGTTGGACATGTAAAATCTGTATGTCAAACTGTCCATATATCACTCTATGAGGATAAGAATCAGTTGTAAAAGGAGAACAGCCAAGCAATATTTCAGAGTTTTGGTATTAAACACCCTTTATGCCAACAAAATAAAAATATTATCTGGATAAGTCAGGAGAATGTCATTTACGTGTATCAGACAAAAAAAACCCCACATTTCTTTCACACATGCCATGAAAACAGAATAAACATGATAAAAGTATTTGTAATTCTTCCATTTCTGTGATGGTACTTTGGCCGGGTCATATTAAACTAGCACAATAGAAGGTGGATATAAAGTTCTTCAAAATCAAAGTACTTTTATGCAAAAATTTTGGTTTATTTTTCATTCACAAGGTAATCTGCAAAGTTATAAAAGTTCAATTCATCAAGATAATTGAATTGCCAGTATAAACTAGCATTATTATTGGAGAAACCATAAAAATGAGAATAGAATGAAAACAATGCAAAAATGCATTATAAAAATGGTTTGCACAAATTTTCACAAAACATGACACCTAGCCAAAATAGATGAGATAGCATTTGCAGTTTCTGGCAATAGGCAACAATTTTATGAGTATGCCTATAATACCTGAAATCATCCACAGTGCAAGTTTCTACCAGATGCAAGTTATTGTTGCTCAGTTAAGTTGCAGGTTTCCCCTACAAACCCAACCACCTAATGTGCTACGGAGGAGTTTCATTTTTCCTAACTCAAATCCAATCCTGTTGTGTATCACACAAGAGGCAGCCACGTGGAACCATTTTTTTGATGTTGGATAATAGTATAGTACGACACAAAGTATATGGGTATCGATGTGATTTTTGATACCTCTTTCCTCCAACTCATAAGCCTCAAGCATCCATGGACTAGTCACATACTTTGTATTTCTGAACATTACTATAAAGTATGACACAAATTTCACTTAAGTCTTTCAGTGGTCTGATAATGTAGTCATGGTCTTAATTTTTTTTTATTCTAAATCAGAAATTTCCAGTTGTCAAGTTCAAATACTGTCAATACTTGACAAAACTCTGCGTCCATGTTTATTAATTACATGTATACATATACTTAGCCTATAACCATGCATAAGACTTGTAGGATTGGTTGTATATGATGCAAAAAGCTTACTTAATATTGTACAGGGGGGATGTTTATTCATTTCTCTGAGGGTGTCTTGGTTATAAGAGCTACAAATTATTCTGACTTGGAAATGGTGTGGGAGTGAGGGAGGATGACACCTGTTCAGCACCACTCCTGCAGAAGCATTACTCCCACACAAGGGATTTGCATAGTAATAGAAAAGCAGTATCTGCAGGATTTTATTTACTACATAAATAGCTGTACACTATAGATTATTGACCAAAGCACTGAGTGTAACAAACTGGAACCTATGTCTCTGCTCATGTCTTTGTTCGTCATAATTATGAATTTCAGTTGCAATTCTTCTAGCATTACTTTCCTACCATACTTGCTCTTTTATATTCACTTCCATTATTATTACAACAATGGTACTGCACTATACACACTAAAACAAAAATCTTACACATTACATGATTAACCACTTAAACCATGAAACGATCAGTGTCACAATATTGTTCCTATTGCCTGTGTGAAGTTGTACGCATTCTCAGGTACACATGACAGACCAAAACACTGTCCCAGCAGTACCAATTTCCATAGATATATCTGGCGTGATTCAGTGACATTCGGCCAACCAAAAAGCTTTTGAAAAATATTTTCTAGTCATTTGGCTAGGCGCCTGTTTGGCTGATGCCCTTTACTGCTACTGGCTGATTCATAGCTTCCTACCTCCGAGAATCAGTAGAAATTGTTGTTGCTTTTCTGTATCAAAGAGATAGGATTGCAACCGATTTATCTGGAAAATGTAAACCCATTTTACACAATTTCAAAAAGTAGTGGCATTGTCTACACTTAAAAAGATATAGTTATTTTAAATTTAAAATAACCCTAAGGCAAAGGACTACCTCCCCCAAAATAAATGACCATCTTGCATACTCAGATCAATAGCAGTTCCAATGTGTCCAGCTCAAACCAGCCAAGGTCTTTACACAGAACTGTGGCTTTGCAATATAAAAATCAACCAGAAAGCCAGAAAGCCATTCTACAGTTTGGGGAGTGTCTGGATTGAACCCTCCAGGAAATCCATGGCTCAGCGGCCTGGACTGCAAGATCTTCTCTCTGGGAGGGAAGGGAGTGAGACAAGGGCTGCAGGAACTGCATGCCATCCTTCTTGTTATTTGTTTTCTTGTGGGCTTACAGAGCTCCTTTTATTGCCTGATTACAAGCACATTTGTGGTATGACTGCGACATTTTCTGTCCACAGCATGTGAACAGATAGGAAGGGGAAATCAGCTCCTCAGCTGTGTGGTGAGCATATTTTCAGTTGCATGATGGGGGAAAGATTGGAGAATTTAAGACCTGCTGTGCTTTCATACCAGGTGAATAGTTCCTCATTGTTGCTTTAAATTATAGACTTCAAGCTTTTTGGAAGAGCCGTGAATATGTGAAAGCTGCAATGCAGTTATTTCTTAGTTTCATGTCTATTTTTGTACTTCACTTTTAAAATTATTTTGTCACATAAAATTAGCTTATCCCCACCCACTGCTGAGTATCCTTTATTTCATATATGTTCTCCCTTCTCCCCCCCCCCCCTTATTACTAAATCTTCCTTCCCTCAACATAGTTTTGCCTTCTTTGTAACTTTGGGCTATTTTATTTTGGGGCCCTTCAAATACATCATTAATCTCATGAATGAGTCCAGTTCCCTCTAAAGCTTTTCCTTAAAATTATTCCTTTTACTCAGCTTAAATATTTTGGCTGATTTCCGAGAGTTAACGAACAGCTCATGTTACTGTACAAAGTATTCTTTTCCATACATGTGTATCAGTCTACTCCATGCTTCCGCATAACTAATAATACCCGCCTAAAAATATATGGATTTGAGATTAATCAAATCGACTTATTTAGGTAATCCAATCAATCTGTTTTATGTTTAAATATGTTTGTATGTTGTTATGGCATTTGGGGACTGCTTATGACTAATATCTAGCACTAAATTAATGATGCCTAGAGAGAATTGTCAGGCCCCAATTACTTGTGTGCTGCTGCTGTCACTAAACTGAGCAATAGCTGGTCTGTGTTGCAGTACAGGGAGGGGAGACGTTTTGTAATGTAGATCCCAGTTCCGTGCATTAGCATAGCAGCTGAGTGTGGGAAGCCTTAATACTGTGCTAACTTAAAAGAATCAACTTCATCCCCATGTAACACACAACTAATAATTACATTGAAAAGCCTACAATTAAAACCCTATCTGAAAGCTTTCCAGGCCTGCAGAATCCCAAACAAGGAATGGTCAATGTCAAGCAAAAATGAAATTAAAAAGAATTTTATAATAACCTTAATTAAAATTGTGTCAGAACAAATACACCTCACTTTATGTCTGGAAGCCCATTAAATTTCACTATGGCAAACTGCCACTGGGTGTGAACGTCAGAGATTCAGTGCTGCTTTCCCCAAAGCTCCTTTTTGGCCTGTTAACTTCCCTTTTTGCATCCTCACTGTCTCTGCAGCCAGCAGGAAAAGCAGCATCTCAGAATATCTCTGAAACACCCAAGACCACCGCTAGTCTCTGGGAGGTGGCAGCAAAGAGACACAGGTATGACTTGTTCCCAGGTCCTGACATATGGAATCTGCTACCAGTACCATTTGCATCAGCTGTCAGCTTCTGGGAAGCTGGCAAAGATAAACAGCAATTATTGTACTGGGCTTCGGTCCTCTTGGCATTGAGATTCCATGTGCACATGAGCAACTGGCCACAGTCAGCTAACTGCTGAAATGGGCCCTGATTCTGCTCCTGATCGAAAGCAGAGCAACCTTAAATTCAATCAGCAGCAGTGAGGACAACTCCAAACTGTCTTGAGGAAAGGACACTATGCTCTCTCCTTCCCAAAGAGAAACAAAATAAAACCTTGCAAAATTATCCACAAATTTCTCCTTACCAATCAGCTTCTTTTCTTACCTCAGCCTAATCTTAGATGGGACACACTTTTTCAGACCCGTATTTTGACTGCTGAGGAGAAATACAGGAGGATTGCAGAACCTATTGAACACAACTGGAAATCACTGCCATTTCCATAAATCAGTATTTTTTACAAGAATAGGGCGCATCTTGACAATTTTTTTGTAACCAAGAAAAATCTGACAGAAACAGAATTCCCAGACCAGTGGCAAAACAATCTGAGAAGAAACCTTAAAATCTTTTTTGCGATGTTTAATTACTTCAAAATTTTATCTGCATGCGTGCCAGCAGGAGCGAGAAAGAGACTGCTTTTCACAGAGACAATTCTATCACAACAAGGCTTACACAGATATTAATGTAAAAGCTTCTCATTGTCTGAAAATCCTTTGCCATGGCAACTTAAAATCAGCTGCATCCAAATGATTTTAAAGCTTAACCATCCCTTCTAACCCTTGAGCTTCAGACCTGCTATTTCAACCACAACTATTAAATCTTCCAAACAGGTGTATACATTATCTCTACAAAGACCTGCATGATGAGCAGGTCCATTTACCCTACAGGGACAAGTAATCATTTCGTGTCTTATACGTGGCAGAAATTATTCTATCAGGAATCCTGTATTCAAATCACTCAAACTCTTGCCCACGCACTCCCAGAATGGCTGGGGTGCTGAGATGTTTTTTGCATTACAATGAAGCTGCTTTTCACTGAACTGTTATTTTTTTGTGATATTTTGCACTTGCTGACAGCATTGATACTCTTATCATCTTTAAGGATATCTGATAAGAATAATCTGATTCAATGGGAACTTGAGACAGTTTCAGCAACAGATGTACCAAAATTTGCTCTGAAATCTGCAGATGCTCCTCTATTCAGTCAATGAGACTGAGTACATAGATAAGTTGAAAAAAAAATCTGTTGCAAATTTTAACTGGTATACTTCAATTTCTGTAAATATCAAAACCTGCAGAGTGCATTTTCAGCTGTGTTTTTAAACTGTGTTGAGTTAATGGTTCTCAGGCTGGCATACCACAAGCAGTGACTGTAAACAAGCTAACCCCCCTGAGAAAATACCCAACTCTATGCATTTCATAAGGAGTGCTTAGTGTTTCCTGTTCATCCACTATATTCCTGATGCTCATGGGACGGAAAGGACAAAAAATATTTAAAATTCTCCTGTGTGGCTTTTATGGTAATGTTTTTAAGGGTATTAGCATAATCAAACTGACTGGAGATTTTAAGTACAGTCATAATACAAATAATATGTAACAGTCTTAGGGAAGAAAGGTATCTTAGCACAAGTGGAAGGAGGAGGGAAAAATCAGGAAATTCAAGACTTACTATTGCTAATACTGCTACAGTAACACTCTAGAGGCACCTTTCAGTTGGACATTGGTTCTATGTGACATGAGGCACATCTTGCCCCACACTGGAGATGACATGACTGCAAAGGCTTTCCAAGGTCAAACGTACCCAAATACCTTTACATATGGTCAAACAAGCTACTACCAAATCTGGGAAGAACTAACCTTAAGGCGCAAAGTAGCATTTAGGTGCATATAGAACAACATTGGCACATCTTTGGTACCAAAAAGAGTAAATGTAAGATGACCTCACACAAGCATGTGAGAGGACATACCTGTTTCTGTTTTCTGGAAAAATATTTTTTTTTTCCAAGTGTCAAATATTACACTATTGCACCTCCCACAGAGCATGTTCATTTGGTCAACCAACATGTGGAGATGCCCTCACTCTCTTAAACATTTAGTGATATGGAAAATTGCACACTTCAGATCTTTCTGGCATGCACTCTGGTTGGCTCAGCTCCTGCTCAGCATAGAGACAGACTAAGAGGCTGTGAGCTCTCTGCACAAAGAATAGTCTTTGCGTGCTTAGTGAAAAAATGTAGCTGGCTCTGGAAACAGAGAAGGTGATTTTGAGGTCTAGGGTTTTACGAGCAGAATATGCACCACTGAAGCAGGAACCCCAGTCCTGTTCTTACTTGACTATGAGCATTTCCTGTCTGTGGTCTTGGCTGGTGGTTAGGAAACTAAACCCTTTCCTCCAATCTGGACACAACAAAATGAGAAGGAAAGGCTCCTGGGACAGGAGTACATCTTGCAGGAAATGTCTTCACTTTGCAAACCACTGGCTAGGACATGTAAGTGGATGAGGACAGATGAAGACATCTAGTTTGAGATGTCACATTTCTGGGATAATACAAGCATTTTAAGTTAGGAAATGATGAGCTAAAGCCCACCCACAAACCATACACTAAAATGGGAACCAGAAAGTAAGATTTCTCCGAAGGTTCAGAGCAGAAGCTTCTACTACATTAGTCATGTTAACATGCCACTCACATCTCTTCTGCCTCATGTAACTGCATTTGCAGAGCCATTTGGAATACTAATGTTTAGAGACTCCCTGAGAAATGATAGAGGTACTTCTCAGACAAACACAGTCGAACTTCTCTTTTGGTTTGGTCAATTCAAATATACTTACCTGCCTAAGGTCTCCTTTAAATATTTTTATCACTTAGCACTATATGGTTCCTTGACATCCAGGAGTCAGGTTTTGGACAAAAGAGCTCAAGGGAATGAGCAATATGTACATTTTTCTTCTGAGTGCTCAGTTTCAAATTTTGCTACCCAAGCCACCTGATAGATGGTTAAATCCACATTCTCTTTGTCATTTCCCTATTGACTACACATCAGAGAGACTCAGGTAAGCATGAGCTCAAGCCCTAAAATATATATGAAACCTTAGCTAGGCTCCTTTCAGAGAATTAATGAAAATCCCACCTGACTTCTAATTCTGTATCTTAAGACACATAAATGACTCTAAAAATGTGGCCAAATTTCTGTGCTCCTGTTTTTAAAAATCACTTTCAAATGTACTATTTTACTTAGTAATTTTCTTCCATGGTTAAGTGCAAAATTATTTCTAGATGGTTACTCATTCTGTCTAGAAAACATCATCTGCTTCATAAGAATAACGGAGTATTAGAAAATATTTTTTTTAATTTAAGTGCTCTAATTCACTGAAAAAAAAGTAATAGCTTCTCTGTGCTGTCAGAGCTCTGTAAAAAAGTTTTGATACAACTGAGACATGAAGCTTCTGATTTTCAATTTATCGAGGCTTGGCCCTGAACTGTGCATTCAGTGGAAATTTGGTTTGTGTGACCGTCTTTCCATCATTTACCAGCAGTCTTGGCTAACAGGGGAGGTGTCAATTGACTGAAGGTTAGCAAATGTGACACCCATCTACAAGAAGTATTGGAAGGAGGATCTGGGGAACTACAGACCCCTCAGTCTGACCTCAGTGCCCGGAAAGCTTATGGACCAGATGGCATCCTGAGTGCCATCACAAGGCACATACAGGACAACCGGGTGATCAGGCCCAGTCAGCATGGGTTCATGCAGGTCCTGCTTGACAAACCTGATCTTCTGTGACAAAATGACCTGCTTAGGAGATGAGGGACAGGCTGTGGATGTTGTTTATCTGGACTTTAGTAAAGCCTTTGACACTGTTTCCCCACAGTATTCTCATGGAAAAAACTGACTGCTCATGTCTTGGATGGGCATTTGCTTCACTGGATAAAAAAAACTGGCTGGATGACTGGGCCCAGACAACGGTGGTGAAGGGTCTAGAGCAGAAGTCTTGCGAGGAGCAGCTGAGGGAACTGGGGTTGTTTAGCCTAAAGAAAAGGAGGCTCAGGGGAGACCTTATCACTCTATGCAACTACCTGAAAAGAGGTTGGAGTGAGGTGGCGGATCAGTTACTTCTCCCAAGTAAGAAGTGACAGGACAAGAGGAAATGGCCTCAAGATGTGTCAGGGGAGGTTTAGAATGGATTTTAGGAAAAAAAAATATTTACTGAAAAGGTTATTATGCACTGGAACAGGCTGCCCTGGGAAGTGGTGGAGTCACCATCCCTGGAGGTATTTGAAAGATGTGTAGATGAGTGGCTGAGGGACATTATTCAGTGGTGACCTGGCAACACTGGGTTAATGGTTGGACTTGATGATCTTAAAGATTTCTTCCAACCAAAATGGTTCTACCACTGAATTAGGAAAAGTTGGTAAAAGTACAGTTTACAATGTATCTAAAAGCCTGAGTGTGGTTGGGATTCAAAAGTACATAGCTAGGCTCCTTTCAGAGAATTAATGAAAATCCCACCTGACTTCTAATTCTGTATCTTAAGACACATAAACGACTCTAAAAATGTGGCCAAATTTCTGTGCACCAGTTTTATAAAAATCACTTTAAAATGTACTATTTTACTTAGTAATTTTTTTCCATGGTTAAGTGCAAAATTATTTCTAGATTCATTCTGTCTAGAAAACATCATCTGCTTCATAAGAATAACTGAAGGCCAATTTTTTTTTGCATATGCACAGGGACAAATAAAGATGTATTAATGGCCTATTCATGCTTGGAAAAGAAAGAAATCTAAACTTTCTGTCACCTACTGGAGTTCAAATTAATGAATTGTCCTTATTTGAAATAAAAATGTTAGCAAAAGTTCCTGAAAATTTTAGTATGGTTTGTCTTGCCCTTCATTGCCCCTTATTTATTGCTGTGTTTTCTACTGAGCTTCATGGCCATAACAGAGTAGAACTGGAGGTCTGATGTCAGCATATGCTGTCAAATCTGTTGATGCAAAGCCTGAAAATGTGCATTTGAAATTATTTTAATGCTTCAACTTACCATTCCTTTGGAAAGGAAAAGGCAAGCATTTAGTGTTGCTATTGAAAATCTCGTGCTGCTTTACAGTAGTCTGTGTTTTATCACCATTGACAAAATTGTGATATGACTGTGTTAGATTGCCTGGTCTTAGGTGATGCGTAGATGACAACTCTCTGTGTCTTTTAAAAACTCCAAATTTTTGACTTCCTGGCAGCTTGCATGCAACTTCCTTCAAATACTTCTCACTGTAATTATTTAGGCTTTTTTTTTTTTTCCCCATCTTGCTGAGTATCTTTATCATGCTATCCTGATTAAGTCATTAAGTGATTTACTGTTTCCTTCATGCCTTCTTTCATTTTGATTGGTTTGTGAGATACTCTGTAATCACTGCATTTTTTCTCTTTCATATGGCTTGCAGATCATTTAGGAGTATGTGCTACTCAGACTATTTTATTATTCCCATATAAAATTCACATAGAAATTGTTGACAACAAATTAAAAAACACATGCAATGATGGGCAAAGATCCTTGTTTCCTGGAGGCAAAAATGTGGCATTCATTTATGCACAAGCACAACAAACACCCAGCCAATAGAGAGTACTCCTGCAATAGCCAAAGCTTTTACTGACTGTGGCCATGTAGACGTTTAAACAAAATAGCATTTGAAGAAATCCTAAATCTGAGTTCTATCACCTTTTATGTGACAAAGTAGAAACTTCATCTGATGGAAATGCATGGAACAATCTGAATATATGTCTTATTGGTATGTTGTAGAACAGGAGAATCTAACTCAGGGTGTTACAGCCAGTTCGCACTTAAGATATGTATGCAATTTGAGAGACAATGAGGAAAATAAAAATTTGGTGTATGTGAATGATAAAACTGGCAGATGGAGAAAGATGGCTTACATGCTTCTGAGAATAAATAAAAATTAAAAGAGAAAAACAAAGGTAAAAATGTAAAACTGAGCATGAATGTTTTGCATTTGACCAGAATGTTATCTTTCAATGAAACAACACTGGAATTAATACAGAAGAGTATTGTACCATATGGATGTTTGGATCTCTGCCAGAAAAACTGCACCATCTGTCCTTTTACCAAAAAATGAACTGAAATGCTATGTATTACGGGAAGGCTACCATTTTTAATAATATACCAGACATGATCCTGACTAGCAAAATACACTCCTCAGTCCAGTAAAGTTAGCAATGGTCCTGAGACAGTGCTTGTAACCAAGTCTGACCCAAAGATACTGAAGGACTCCTTAATTACCGTGTCATACTTTGGAAGTACAGGCCAGTGACATAAAATTTTATCTCCATTAATGAGGAACTGTCATTAAACATCTGTAAGCAGCTTAGAGCTCTTCTCTCTTCTTTTTGGTTACAATACTGTAAATAACATTACAATAACATTACTGACAGATTCTGATCTGTTTTAGCAGAGGACTTTAGAGCCCTAATGGCTTAATGGTTGGACTTGATGATCTTAAAGGTCTCTTCCAACCTAAAGGATTCTATGATTATTAACAAAATTTTAGACAAGAAGTCCAAACTCCTCCACTTTTCACATCAAGCTGAGTACAATAACTTTATTTTGTCTATAGATGGCAACACTATCAATTTACTTTACCCTGTGATCAAACACATGACATAAAGAGCCATAAGCAGCACAAAGAAGATGTGCTTATACAATGCATCTCATTTAGTATGCCTGACTGCTATAATCTGAGTCAAACAAACAAACAAAAAAACCATTCCCCCAGGGTTTTTCACATTTGAAGCAGGTTTCATGGAAATTTAACTCAATTTTAGGAATATAATTGAGCTAACAATCTGTGCTCTCAGACAGAATGTCCCCTGTTTGATACTATACAGGGCTGGATAGATGCCAAAGCAGATTTGAGTGTACCTCAAAGCGCTGGTGAAAAATGACTGGGCTTTTCTAAAAGCAAGATGTGTGTGCTGAATAGGTCAGACAGCAGCACTCTGGCTGATGCTAGTCTTCCCTTCCATTTAACATGTCAGGATTAAAATATGCTGGAATTCTAAACAAAGAGAAAATACAGCAAGCAGCATGTAAACAAGGAAAACCAAAGTGCTTCTCCTGTGAATGCTCTGCAGATAGCAAACTTCCATGCAAATGCATGACAATGGAATGCTTGGAGACTGCTCCTTGATGAAGCACAATGCCAACAGAGAAAGAATTTGTTTTCTAAAATCAAGGTATGGCTTAGGTTCAGGGTCTCCTATGCATGGAAAGTAACTAAATCTAGAGAGGAAGTAATGGAATGATTTGAAGCAGCTATCTAGAGTTTTAAAAAAAGTATTAATTTGCTTTATCTAGAGATGAGAAAGGAAGAAAAAAAACCCACCACATGACAAGAAAATGAGAATAGATTTAAATATGAATCATCAAGGCATGTTTGCCACTGGATTTGCAATAAAACCAAGTGTGTTTTTTTTTTTTTTTTGAGTTCCCAAGGAAACACACTGTAGGTAACCATTCTGTCTTCTTTGTGTGTAAGTACCAGCCTGGTGACTGACTGCCCCCTCTCCATACCTTTTTAGTATATTGGTCAGTATATTGGTGAGTGTCAATCAACCTTGATAGCATCACAGGCCTCTCAAGGATATTAAATTCCTACAAGCTTTGTGAAAGCAGGCAGCCAAATAGAATAGAGAGAGCCTACTAAGTATCCCTATATAAAGTGAAAGCTACAACATGGTCTCACCTCTCATCACACACCAGAAAATACGTGTGTGAAAGAGATATTACGGATGTTCAAACTGTGGAAAAAAGTTTCAATTGAAGCATATATTTTATTAGACATCTGAATACCCAGTCACACTTCAAAATTTAAAGGAAATCACACCTTATAATTCCACCGCTCACAGAACTATGTTTTAAATTACTAAAGGACTACTGCTGGCCTTGGGCTTTTGCCAGCTCTTAATGCAATGGAACATTTGTGCAAAACCTACGTCAAGGCTGAAAAGCTATGAAGTCCATACCCCTTGCTACCTCATAATACCTAGACACTACAGCAATTGGTATTTCATAATGACATAGACATATCAGTTACAGAAAGGAAAGCGTGCACTGGTGCATGTGGAAGATTTGGTGCATGTGGAAGATTAAATAATGTAATTTATAAACATAGCAATTGTCTATGTTTTGTTGTGGATTCTCATACTGCTCCATTTTGTTGTGGGAATTCAAACCCTGATCAAAAAGAGGCAATCCATGCCCAGATTAGACAAAAGCAACATCTTTCTCATACTTGAGTCTGTTTCTTAACTAATTCAGGTCAAAGTACTTGATCAATTTAGGAAATCACTCACTTGCTTTCCCACAGGGACTACCAGACACAAAGACTGAGCAGAGCAGCAGATGGAAAGGTTGTTCCTGCCAAGTGCTGTTTTTGCACCAGAAGCCATACAGTACCTTCCTGAAGTAGACAGTCCTAAGCAATGGGGCACTAGAGACAGTCTCCAGGAATGGCTGAAGCCAGACCCTGACTTTGAGCATTCAGGAAGGAGTTTGGTCCAACACCCCTTAAGCTTGATTAGGTCCCATGAATGTGATTTTGAATGACAACAGCAGAAACTTCTCCCAGAAACAGCTTTGCTCCTACAGCTTCCCGGATCCCAAATACCTGATTTGTAAACTAACATGCATTTCCTTTCAATGCAACATTCCCCCTCTGTTTTTTTATCCATGAGGGAGCAGCCTGAATTAACTTAGCTCCCAACCAGCTGAAACAATTTACAGCACAAGACTTGCTGATGCTGTCACATCCTTACATAAGCATTTCTTCACATCCCACATAGCCAGGGCTCCTGAACTTAAAAAACCCGTTACATTGCATGCTCTCATAATCACTGCTTTTAGCATCCCTCAAATGTTAACAAGCATGTGATGGTTTGCTGATAGGAAGCAACCAATATAGCTGAGCACTTCAACTCAGCTTCCTGGAACTTGCTGCAGGAACATGTCCCCTCACAACAATGTTGAAATGAGTCTGACCTGGGAGCCAGCTGTACTGCAAAGGTTTCAAGAAAGGCTCAAACAGAATTTAAGATGCTTTTTCAGTATGGCTCGATCAGGACATGACAATTTTTTTTTTTTTATTTTATTTTTTTTTCTCCACAGGAAAGGTGGATTTAATCTGCAGACATGGGTATGTACAGTATGCTGTGGTGCCACTGGGAATCTGAAGAAAGAGAAGTCCTGTGAATTAGGCTTGATAGCTGAGATTAAACAGAACCCATTACTTCTCTGACCTGAAGCAGCTCCTACAGAGATGCTGCTGAGCTGCAGAGCTTATATTTGGACCCTGAAATCTTCATGTGTCACTACTTACAGGACAGGAATTAAAATTGGGTTCTGCCTATGATTAGATCACATGCAGTTTTATAATGTATATCTGTATCTTTCTTTTTTAACAAACTCAAATGTGAGATAAATTACATTGTTACAAAGCTCACAGTACAGAGCTTACAGATCCTCCTTTTTGCCATCACACAAGAAGCAGAAAACAGCTGAGCTTTGCAGTGGCTAGGATTCCATAGGACAATTTTGTTTTAGGCACGTTTTGTAAGAAAACCTCTAAATGTTACCCACTGTACATTGGTTGACTGCGTTATATAACGTTTGAATTTTGCAGTCAGATAAATAAGTTTATGTCTGTTGTCATGCATCCTGGATAGATGCTATGTGTTCTGTGCTTTATTTGTGTCTTTCCTTAATGAGAGTTATATATTTTACTATTCAATAATTATTAATAACTAATATGTTGGAATGCCACCAGAAACCCCTGCACATAATTTATCTTGATTTAAAGAGAATAAAAAAATGTTGCTATTTGTAAACCTGACAACAGCTCAGTAGAAACAAAAGGAAGTCATGTGGGGAATTAGCAGTAGCATATTCATCAATATGACGGAAAAAAAGTTAGCTTAATAAACAAAGGAGGAAGAAAATCTTAATCTCCTCCTATGGACTGAAGTCTCCACACTAACAACCATAAAATTCAGGAGATGTTCCTTCCATATTACCAGTTTTACTGTTACATTAGACTGGCAATAGATCCATCAGCTGAGGAACACATCTGGAACCATCTTATCAACAAGACGGGTATAATGGAGGAAAAAATCCACAGCTTTTAGGTTAAAACTAATTATACTGTTAAGGGAGGGGGAAAAAAAAAAGATCATATTCCTCACATCTTTAGCTTTGTAAAACAAAGCACCTTAGGTGTCCTAAATAAAGGTGTTGCTTGCGTAGACACTTCAAGCATAGCCAGCCTTGTTTTCCCTTCAATACATCAGAAAGTTTCAAAGTGACGCATACACTTTACAATAATATGTCTGAAGAGCTCACTTCTTCAGTTCATTACAAAAAAGATATAAAGACACCTTAACGATGATACAAAAGACCCTCATGAAGACAGGATACCTTCTGTGTTGACTTTCACAGCTTCTGGGCTTCAGTCTTCTATCTTGTTGGCAGGTGATTTGTGGTTAATCAAACACCATGACCGACTCAACTAGAACAAGGTGGCTCTAAAACAGCATGGCCTGTGCTGGAAGGAAGTAACAAAAGCCCAGATGCTGGCTTTTCTACCTCATCAATAGCACAATGGAAGTGAGGGATAAAATATTAGGAAAGAGAATCCCACTGAGATTCATATCACTCTCTCAAGACACACTAAAGGCACAACTAGAATACTGGCATGTTGGCACCTCCATCTCAATCAGCAACAAGGTTATATTTCTGTTCTGTTACCTCCAGAAGGGTAATGGGAACTTCTAGGGAACTGCATCAATAGAAGAAAGGGCAGGACTTGACTTCCACCTTTAGTTAGAAAGGTTCTGGAAAATAAATTCTGGAACTTGTGTTGGGAAAAGTTCTCCATTTTTGCTGAATAATAAGCATCTTGTAGCTGCCAGTGGAAAGCTTCACTTGCCAGATATGTGAACAAATCTGAACAACTATCATCCATAAAGCATAGATGTAAAGTAATGATACCAACTAAGAAAAAGAAGAACCTGTCTTCCCATCTCTCTTCTTACATCAAAGTATACACATTCTCTGCCATCACAGACATATTTTCAGCACAGTGTACTAGAGGAGACGTGCAGCTCCCTCCCCAGCATACAACGCCTACTCCCTTCAGGGATAATGCAGGATCAGGATCAAGGGTCTAATTTGTGAAATGTTCCCTTCTGTTCAGATGTGCACACAAAGGAGTTACACACTGGAAACTGAGTCAAGAGACCTATAAGAAGTAAACACATAAAGATCTAGCAGAAACTAATCATCTTTCTTGTCCACATGGGATTAAACAAACAAAATAGGCATGTGGGACTTAAAGTAATGTATTAACTTCAATTTAAAGTTGTTTCTAGTTCTTCAAAAAGTCCTACAAACTTCACCAAACTTCAATTGCCTGATAGTGCTAATGAAATGCTCATCATGCTGTCTCAAAAACCTTGTTTTTATCCACTCAATCACACTTTCCTCACTTTCTGTGACCATTTAAGCACTGAATTAAACTGTATTTATAGTGATGAAAAAAAGACATTTTCTTTTTGAGTTCATACTTCAACTTTTTTTTTTCCTTTAGATCCATTAAAATAAAAGACATAGACTGCAATTTTCAGAGAATAGAAATAAATTAAACTTACTTGTAAGAGAACTAACTAATTTCCCAAAGGACACCAGAATATCTACAGTATTTCTACATCCACTTTACAGCAACTCACATTGCTATGAAATTCCTGCAGAGCTTGAAAACCTGAAGTATTAACCATCTCATTTTCATAGAAGTAATTAACACACTCATCTTCACACTTGTTTGGGGACTTCACTACCGAATGAAAACATATCATAATTTAATCAGGAAGAAGCATGGAAACAAACACACACAAGGTGCATTGTTTAGATGTGGCCATTCAAATAAAGGAATAAGAAGTCTTCCTGCTCTCTCTTTTGGGGAAGGGAGGGTGGGGGGAAATCAATAGCAGTGCCAGAAAATTATGACTGTTGGCTGGCAGAGTCCACACAGCTGGTGCTGACCTCGCTGCACCTTCAGTGAGTGTGTGTGATTAAGGAGATGTACACACACAACAAGCTTTCTTTCCCTTCCCAAATCAAGAAGCTGTTCAAACATCTCCTGAGCCCAGGTGTTTTTCTGGCACAGCGTTTGTCCTAAGATTTCTCAGAGCAATGCCTACAGGTTTTGTACAACTTCACTGGTAAACAGCAGGCACAATCTCCTTTTCTTCATTTTAAGCACAGGAGGAAAACAAAGAGTAGAACAATTTGACTCTTTTTCTTTGTAGTAATTGCCACATTTGATGTTTCATGTAGTACAATATATTATTGTGTACAATAGCCTGTAACGTATGATTCAGTGGAAATTGTGTACTCGCTGCAAAGTGGACAATTACCCGACAGCTTCCTCCTAAGACTCCCCAAAATGCTCTGGAATATGGGAATCTGTGTCTCCTTTAACATGGTGTCTATGATGAATACACTGTACTATTTTGGAATACATCTTGATTTTAGAATTGCCTTTTTTGGCTTTAACTTAAGGAAGAAGGTGATTTGATGTTGAAGGCTAGAACTGGATTAGAAGAAGCAACTCCCTAAACCTTATTTACCCACTGAAAGAGGACCATTTCAGACAAGAGTCCGCTCCCTACTGCCCAGTCTTAGGAAAGATGTCACCATCAGAAATGTTATTCCAGGCAGGAGAGAAAGATTTTAACATGATGGAGATTTGGTGACCGGTTCCATCACCACTGTAGGAGCCCACAGTGATTTAGGAGGTGATAGGTTAGGAGGTGATCTGCTAGAGAGCAGCCGCGTGGAGAGGGACCTTACCGTCCTGGTGGATAACAAGTTGTTCATGGGACAGCAGTGTGCCCTTGTGGCCAGGAAGGCCAATGGTATCCTGGGGTGCGTGAAGAAGCATGTCCAGCAGAACAAGGGAGGTCCTGCTCCCCCTCTACTCTGCCCTGGTGAGACCTCACCTGGAGTATTGTGTTCAGTTCTGGGCCCCCCATTTCAAGAGGGACAGAGATCTACTTGAGAGAGTCCAGCGAAGGGCTATGAGGATGACTAGGGGACTGGAACACCTGCCCTATGAGGAAAGGCTGAGAGACCTCGAGCATTTTAGTCTGGAGAAGAGAGGACTAAAGGGGGATCTAATTAATATGTATAAATATATGAAGGCTGGGTGTCAAGAAGAAAGGGGCAACCTTTTTTCACTTGTACCTTGCAGTAGGAGAAGGGGAATGGATACAAGCTGGAGCACAGGAAGTTCCACCTCAACGTGAGGAAGAACTTCTTTACTGTAAGGGTTCCAGAGCACTGGAACAGGCTCCCCAGGGAGGTTGTGGAGTCTCCTTCCTTGGAGACTTTTAAGACCCATCTGGATGCGTTCCTGTGTGACCCGCCCTAGACCAGATGGTCCTGCTCTGGCAGGGGGGTTGGACTCCATGATCTCTGGAGGTCCCTTCCAACCCCTAACATTATGTGATTCTGTGATTTCACTGTGATGCTGTGAGACTGCTTTGCAAACTTTAGAGAGACGTATTGCAGCAGCCATCTACTGTTGGAAGTTCTGCCAGTGTATTACAATAGAGATACTGAGATAATAGATGTTGTAGAAATCCTCACAGCAAGTAGAGATCTTAAGGTATTTGTTGGTACTGATCTCTTCTGGAATCTTTAGGATTAATTTCAAATGCATCTGTTGTGGTGCTGGTGTTTGCTGTTTATTTTTACATTTGTCTTTTAATAAGGCTGTTTTCTTTTCCCTTAATATTCACTGAGTTATGCTTACAATATGGCTTAGAGCAAGGCCATGGCACTAATGGTGTATTTCTCTTCCCATATTATTGTATTAGTGTTAGCTAGCTTTTAAAGTTTCTTATGTTTTAATGAAGTTATTAAAGTGAATGGTCTGACTGCATAATGTATGAGCATTCACTCTGTCTTCAAAGACCTGGTCTCTAAACAATTTTTCATTTTTCAATTCTTTCCTAAGACATCCAACCAAGCCTTTGAAATTTGAATGCAATGTTTAGAATAAATGTCTAATTGCAGAAAACTAGCTTTATTTCTGCTACAGTACCATTTGATCCCTGGAGATGGTTCTGATTTATAGTATTTGCTTGGCATATACAAAGAGGTGCCGTGTATTTTCTTTTTATAACTTATAAATATTGAGATTAGCTTTCACACATAATGGACTGGATTACAGGCTGCTTTCTCTTCATGGCTGTATCTGCAGCCTTCTGCAAAAGGAAGAGCATATGGATCAGATGACAATCCTCTTTTCCTTGCAGTCCTCCCCAAGCATTAATTAGGCATAAATAGGTACAGTTTAGGGTCTACTGTAATATTTGCTACTTGGCAACCGCTCCTAAGGCAATACCTGAGACATGCCAGCTAAAGCATCTCCTCCCCATTGAAAGTCTGTCTGATTTGGGGAGAGTGGTGAGAGGCAGCAGTGCTGAGGAGATAAGGAGAAGTACATTGCTTGCTACTAGGATACATTTCTGGTAATTAGATTCACTCAAAGTTAAGCATACTAAAATAATACACAGAGAACAATAACACATTCCATACTGAAATTAATCCTGAAAAGATGCTAACCTATGCTAAAGCTTTACACTGATTATCAGCTACTAAGAGATGACTTTTTGATACAAAGCAGTATTTCATCAATAATACATATAGCCACTGAAGTTTTTAGAAAGAAAGAGAAGGAAGGGAAAAAAAAGCACTTAAGCCTGGGTAGCTAAACCCTAATAACAACAATCTGTCCAGGTGCCAGCCCTAGTCTTTTCTGAATGTTCAGAGGGAAAATGCTTTTCAATGTATTCAGGTAATTTATTCCAACAGCTGGCTTGGTCAAAGAGGGAAAGCTGTTGGAAGTTGAAATGAAAGCTTTTATTTCATGGTAGGGATAAAAACTAATAGGAATGGTGGGTAAGACTAAATACATAGGAATCTATAGAATTGCCAGCATAAATGTGTATTAATATTGGGAATCTTGCAATGTAATAAAAAGAAGCACCATACTTATTGCTCAGACCACATGTAGCTGCTAGTTAGATGTGCTAAGGGTTAAACAATCATATTTTTTCTTTAGCAAATAAGTGAAAACTACAAATACAAAACAAGATTAAAATGAATTTACAGAAAAGTTTCATATTCATTTAAATCCATATATGAAATCACTACTACTTTGATTTGAATTCATATCTCAGAGGGGAGTTGCAAATAACTTCTGCCCTCTTTCTGAAGCAGAAGGGATTGTGAACCTGAATAAAGAACCCTAATTCATAGACAACCCTTGCAAGCTGGACGGCACTGCCGAGCTGCATCATACCCTTATTGAGGAATTAGTCAGACTGGGTCTCCATGGCCTGTTTGGAGAGATTAAACTGCAAACCGGTTTTGAAATCTTCCAATTTTGCAAATCATCTAAATGAAACCCAACACAGTGACATGGGAGTTTAAGTTCCCTTGTTTTGCTGTAAGACCTAAGCTTCCAAGTCCTGTAAACATTTTGGGTGAAGAATACATCTAAAGCCATTTAACCAAAGTTTACCAAATTCATACAAAGAAAAATAACCTCTTTATATCTTACATTCCTACATATCACCTTCCAGATGTCAGATTCATTAAAAATGCATTTGAATATAATTTAAATAATTAAAATGCCATTTTAAAACATGCATAATTGTTTGCCAGAGGCCCTTGCTCACCAGAAGTAATAATTTCCACTTGTTGTGGTGACTTGATAAGCTCAGACTGAACAGTTCCAGTGTTTGAGCCAAGGTTTGCTTTAGTCACAGCCTGGAGTTGCAATTATGTTTAAGATTTGGGAGTTTATTGCTCAGATGGGTGATCTGGTTTTGTTACAAGGAGTCTAATGAATTTGATGATTAGTCTGTTGTCTTTTATTGTCTGTTTCCAAAGTGATTTGTGCTTGGCTTTTGACTGCTAATAAAATTTATGGAAAAGGTGAAAATGCTGGAGATGAAGGTTGTTGGTTTTTTTTTTTGGTTTTTTTTTGTTTTTTTTTTTTTTATCTGTAGTAACCCTTAAATAGGATGCATATATGCTGACTAGCAGGATTAAGGTTTCATGATAAGAAGTCCTGTAGAAATGCTGGGAAGGTAGTACTCTCCATCTACTTTGATTTGTCTCTTGCTCTTGATAGAAAGCCCAGTTACGAAAGCACCTATCTGCACAATATAAATATTTATGTTAAAAATCAAGCACGTATTTATGTCCAGTTCACCGCAATTATGAATTTAAAAAATTTCTAAATAGAAGTTCAGAAGACTCCTGAGCCACAGGGACTGGTTCTTTATACTGGGACTAAAGATAACATACATACTAAAGCTTTCCACATCGTTGGGGTGCAAAGGTATAGCAGAGATTTACTACAGTAGTAATACTTGAGATGTGATGAGAGACAGCCAGAAGGAAATTGCAAGGTTGCCCACTGCTGTGCTGCGAATGCTTGGCAGCACTATGTCAGACCTCCTGCAGGAGCCAGGACCTTGCTCCTCCTTTCTGCAAGGCATACAAACTCCACAGAGAGGCATAAAGGCGGGATGCAAGAGAAAGCAGAGACCTTTCCAACTGTCTTCTGCTCTTCCACCATCTTCTCGAAAATAGGAGAGAATAACAAAAAGACATATTCTAAACTCCAAAACTAGACACTTTTTGCCTTTTTTGACAACTTTATAAGAATTTCCTCCCTCCCCCCCCCCATCTGTGTCAACTACATAATTTTCACCTCTTGCTAATGGCTCTCCCCCAGTGACAGTAAGTGCTGTTGAGTATATAGGTAATACTTAGTTTGAGATCAGATTTGATTGTTAGCATTTTTCCACCTCCACTGCAAGGCAAAACTTTCAGTTTTGCAAAATGGAAAGCCATTTTAGCATCTAGAGAAAATAACAAAACTAGTGGGGAAAGCATTCACTTATTGAGATAAAATCCTGTCATCTTCATTACCACTTAGCAGTACTGTACTTTGAGAGTAGGTATTATTTAGTGTGAATAATGACAAGAGAATCTCAGCTTGATTTCAAAAGTTATTTCTGCGTAATTTATTCAAAAGATAAATTCCCTAATGAAAGATACTGGATCCACTTTAAACCAACATTATTTCATCTATAATTACTACCTCAGGAATACTGTACGAACTGCCATTTATCACTGTCAGCAACTTTTGAATTCCTGCTACAACCATGGTATCCCATTGGGTTTGTTTGTCTCCCAGAGAACATGATGTTTCTAGTTTGGCATAGCCCTAGAAAAGAAGAACAAAACCTTTCATCCCCTAGAAATATATTTAAATGTCCTCTGCATGCTTCAGCACAGAGAAGAGTAAGCCCATTCATTTCCTTGTAGTTATTTCCAACATGTTGCATTATTTTTGCCATCTTAAATTTGTAGAAGGTCTTCATTAGTGCTACCCTGACCATTTCTTTCTTTACTTATGAAGTGAGTACTCATTATGCATCACATTTGTTATAAAGCTTGGAAAAGAATATAGACGGTCTGGCTCTTAGAGCTACATTTCAGTCAAAACCCCCACACCTCATTATGAGCACCTACTCTTTCATTAGGCAACAATTAGGAAGTAAATGTGCTTAAGAACATTAATTTGCAAGTGGTTCAGTATGAGTGTTAGGTAAACTATTAGTGGTGTTTCCTAATCCAGGGTCTGTTCTAGCCAAGAAAAAGCTAGATTTGATTGAGTTGAGGTAATGACTACAACAATATTTTGATGTCTTTTACTCTGTTACATCTGTTGCTGCAGTGGAAGACCTCAGAAGCAAGTAAAAAAAAAAAATTAAAAGAAGATTACTGGTAAGAGACTTCTCTTCCTCTCACTTTGTGAAAGTCTTTCTGTTATTGTTCATCAAAAGTGGTAAATAAAACCTTCAGGCTTGGTATTATCAGGTTCCCATTTCTCTGTGTATTTTAGGTATGACTCTTACCTTGTGCTAAGATTACAAGAAAATAAAAACAAAACACCTTTTTCTTGTCACTTGCTAATTCAAAATTAGCATTTACATCATCTGTGTATTCGCAACAGCCGTAAAATTTTCATCTCTAGAGCTTTGCTGGAAATATCATTCTCACTGATGGGTAGAAATTGTTTCTTTTAAACAGAAGGTATATAAAATAAAGGTCTGCTGGAAAGACCTCTTTCTATAAAGCAACTTGTTATTTAATTTGGTCTCAGCTAATTAGCAATTTAGAAAGTAATTTGTGTCCAAGTTGCAGATGCAGCAAAGAACAGAAGCCTCCACTTAGCTCCCCCCAGGTCCCTGGGACACAGCCCTACAACAGAGACACAGCCCTGATGTCAGGCGTGCTGACTGCACCCTCCCGTAGAGAAGGCATACACCGTCTCACTCACCGTGTGTACAGCCCTACTACAAGGAAAGGCTACAAGGACTATTTGTAGGTACTGAGCATGTTGCAGATATCAGCCCCGTTGGCTATCACAAGTGCAAGACTGTCATTTTGACTGCTGGTGCACATACAAATGCAGAGTGCTCCCAATGCTGTGCATGGAAGCAATCACACCTGAGCCCTTCAAATGTAGCAACAATTATCCTAGCACCTCAACCAGCAGTCAGCATGGTGACCTGTGGTGAGTTCCAATATGTATTATCAGTGACATTGCAGGGAAGTGCTCACATTTTGTGAGATTAAACAGGCAACAGGAATTGTAGTCAGATTTTTTTTTCCTTGCTTGTATTTATCTCCAGGCAACAGGAAAGAAGGAAAGTACAGAGAGCTTGCACTGTCATCTGATTGTTAACTCTTCAGACCTTGTCTTGAAACAGAATGCAACGTATAATGAAATTCCTTTTTCTTTAAGATAGAATTAATTCTTACATACTCAGTCATGCCCAAACTTTCAGAAAACACAAACTGTATTTTTCAGAGTGTGAACAAAATTCCTTACCTTCCCAATCAAGAGATCTCCAGTAGAAAATGAGTTGACTTTTATGCCTTTACAAGCCTGAAAAAATCTACAAGCAGATTTTCATGCATGTACCTGATAGTCCACCGACATCCATCTTCTTCAGGTTCTTTGCCTCCAGAATGACGACAGTCAGTTTGCCAGCAGTAGGCACATAACGGAGGGAGAAGCAGATATCACCCAGTTTTTCTTGCTGTGAAAGCAAACAAGACACGGTGTTATATTTTAAATCATTTTTTATACCTTTTAAAATTGTGATTTTAAAAGTCACACAGGAAAATAACAGGATTACTGTTAAATAAAACATTCAAATGAACAATATGAGATATCTGCCATAAATTGCCATCTTAAATCCTTGATAACCTCAAGTCTGTTGCAGCAACTGGAGTCCACAGCAGATATCCTATATGGAGCAAAATGACAAGATATGTGCTGGCTGCAAAGCAAGTTAAACACCTCTAACAATCAAGTTCCACAAATACTGTTTGCTGTTTAAACCACAGAATCATAGAATCCTTTAGGTTGGAAGAGACCTTTAAGATCATCAAGTCCAATCATTAAGCCAATACTACTAAGTCTTCTAAAACAGATCAGAATCTGTCA